>NC_056746.1:908544422-908646922 GCF_019279795.1 Protopterus annectens
GTCCTTTTCTGTCAAGTTTCAAAAACAGACTGCTCTGAGACTTCAGTCTCACCTAGTATTAAAACATCATTTTTAGTGATGGATTACAGAATGACATCACATACATCTGGGCATCTGATTTTTGGCTCCCATGCTACCCCCCCCCCCCTTAACTAGAAGCTGCCAGGATTTAGCACATATGTGTCAATAATACACACACATAGAGCTTGCTAAGGTCTGTTGCAGCGTCTGGAAGTCATAAAACAATTTCAAACCTCCATCCTTACAGAGTAGCAATTAGTTCACCCCAAAGACAATACAGAAAGCTTTCCAGTACAGACCTTTTGTCTCTGGCTACACTGAGAACTGTAAGATACCATCTTTATTGCCTAAGCCAGATAATTTAATTTAAAACTATTTTCAAAGTTAGCTGGATTGAGATTAACTCCCTCTCTTCCAGTATCCTTTGTTATGAAATGTACATTTTAACAGTTACAATAATACATATATATTTCTTCCTCTGTCCAGCAGGACACACTGTTGATACATTTTGAAAACAAGCAGCTTTGCAAATACATTTTTCAACACAAGCATCTGTACAAATCAGATATACAAATGACATATAGTTATTTAAAAATTTCCAACTAGCTGTGCTGGCATATGTTACATATTCAATGCTGTGCTTCTCCTGGCATAGCTAGCAGTACCTCACATCATCACATCTCTCCTCCCTTTGAAGCTAGTTTTTCAAGTGACCTTTGAGAAATGTTGCTTAAGAGGAATGGGCCTGTCGGGGGCTACACTAACCTATGCCCTGCCTGGAGAACCCATCTGCATCGGCATTGTTGACCCCACTACAATGCTGCACTGTCATGTCATATGCCTGCAACGCTAGGCTCCACCTTAGTAACTTGTCATTTTGCTGGCTGGATCAATGTAGCCATAGATTTCCCTGTCATGGTAAGGTTTTATCATGTTAAGATGGTACAATTTGTCCCCCTGCCTCCTGCATAGCGGTTCTACCCATGTTGATTAACATCACTGACCTTCCTTACCACTTTGAAGGTTTCCTCCCAAGCTGCCTGCAGCTTATTGTGTCTGACAGGAATGAGAACCATAAACTGCTGTCCCACAACATACTCTCGGGCTCAAGCATTCCTGTTATTCCAGACCTTTTTCTGCTGTTGGAATCCTGTCAGGTTCTCCTGGGCCAAGTGCATGAACTCCCTAAGCCTGGTCCTGATGTTTAGGACATATGCCACAACAGATTCCTTGTGGAATTTACACTCACCCTCCCACTCGTCACAAATGAAATCTAAAGGCCCACTCACCCTATGCCCATACAGCAACTCAAATGGTGAAAAACCTGCAGATCCCTGGGGTACCTCTCTGTATGCAAACAGCAGATGGGGCAAATATTTGTCCCGCTCTCTGTTAAACTAGTCTCCAAATGCCCATAGCATGGTCTTTAGTGTAGAGGTTAACCTCTCCACAAGACAATTAGTCTCAGAGGCCCCACAATATCCATAGCTACCCTCTGAAACAGCTCCTCTAATCACAAGCTGATTAGTCCCCATTCACCCAAACTGTGAACCTACCACAACTGCCTTGCAGTCAGTGATAAAAATCAATCAAAACTCTCCAAATGGAAGCTTTTAAGACTGTCAGAAAACATTTTGAAATGCTGACAGTTGAAGTGGTAAGCCTTCTGACGGGGTTTTACTGCAGCATCATTTTTGTGCCCAGAGTCATGACACTGATGTCCCTGTTTCTCCAACCTATTATATCACAACAGACAAGCACTTTACTCATAATAAAAATAACAACCTATCACATCACAACAGGCAGGCACTTTTCTCTTATAATAAAAATAACTCTCCTTGCCCCCAATGCCCTTTCCTTTTGGAGGAGATACAAGCATTTCTCACTTCATATTTGTTCCGTTATCTCTAGAAGGAAAACTAAAAAGGGCAGATGATCATCACATTAGATTTATTTCTTTAGCCTCTTCTGAGGCTGTCTGGATTGGGATGGTGCAACAGTTTTGATCCTTATATGTGACTAGCCCCGATTAGTACTGCATAAGGTAGGTTGCCAAAAAGAAACTGAGGTCCATAGACTTTCATTCCTAGCTCATTTGTTTAGTCATTTTGCTGTATTAGCTAGAATTTAGATTACAGCAACATGATACCTAATGTGTAATGACTGGCAGTGCAGCTTAGTGGGTAAGAAAACATGCTGCAATTGGACTCCCTCCTGGATATCCAAGATTGTGTCTTGCAACCTTCACTAGCATATTGTGTGACTGAGCAAGACACTTAACCAGGCCAAAGCTTAAATATCACCTTTGAAAGCAGGCTGTTCTATCAAGTGTTTTTTCCATAGTTAACAGAGTAAGGAAATAAATGAAAATTTTCAAAGAACAGAAAGATATAAGAGTTACTACAAAGTATAACCTTAACTACCCTAGTTTTATTATTTGAAAAAACACCTCTTATATCAAACCACAAAAAAAATTCTCAAGTAGAGTAGAATTCTGACTCCCAGCAAATAGTATGAACACAAAAGCAAATAATAAATGTAGGTGGCTAACTGTCCAAAGCAGTAAAAATTGCCATCAGGGTGCCATAAGAGTTGGTACCACCTCCTTTTGCTTTTTGCAGCTTTTTTTCTTAGATGCCTGAATTGATTATGGATGACCAGCTTTGCTAAATTTGGCAATGACTGCAAACTTGATATGATTTTGTCTCCTCCACAGATTTAACAGCACTGTTAGAAGAGTCTCAACAAAGGCAGCATGATCATATTTGGGAAGCAAGTAGTTCCTCTAGTGCATTATATTGAGCCAAAACAATCCAGAGAGGATTGCCATCATAACAGACCTTGGTAAACACGTAGACAAAATATTTCCTTTCATCAGCAGATCACCCCAGTAATAGGGAAGGCATTTGATATAGCTCACATTGTTCTCAGGAGTGGCCAGGTTGTCTAGGGAGGTTACTGTTCCCCTTACGCCTCATATGTGAACACAGTCACTGACTACAGTAGCCCGTTTTATGTTATAAACAAAACATGTTAAAGGGTGGAAAGGTTCATGACCAAAAGACCTGATAAGCTTGGACACATGAATTACCCTGAGAAACTTAAGGAACTATCTTTGTTCTTGGTGTGATGTCACTTTCTGAGATATGACCTGTGCCTTACTTACATTCTAGGCCTTGAAACAATGTGTCTAGAATGCACTGGGGGAAGGCCAAGACACATTCAGATTTTCTATTAATCATAGCAGCCGTCAGGACCAATTCTTTATCCAATATCTCCTTAAACTCTGGAATAAACTCTATTTCCCTCTGTGAAAAAAGTGTTATTTACCATCCATTTTTAAGAAGGAAACAGATGACTACATAGATATGTGCATGGTCCAGCACACAAGAGAGCAACAGTCAAGCTTCTTCAGTGTCACTAGGCCATAAGCATGGTATAAACCTGTAAGAGGCTTAACATACTGGCCGCTAGAACTAATTGCATTAAAGCATACAAGGTTTCTTTTCTGTCACTGCATGACAAATAATGCATGTTGCCTCAGAATACATTAGAAAAAGAAAAGTATGGTTGTGCAAGTTGAACTTACCATAACAGTAGGTGTTCCAGTGATTACTGCTGCAATAGCCTTATTTATATGGGTTATATCCTGTCAAGGATATAACAGCCATTCAGCTTCCAAAGCTTCAGGGCACATTCCACGCACACAAACTGTCACGCAACTCGAGCTGAGATGACTAAAAGACAAGTTTGGGTGCATAGCCCTTCAGAGATTTGCTGCCAGCAGAGAGAGGGAGGCTGAGCCTTCAATGGACAATGCTAGAAATAACAAAAAATAAATATAAACACCCTGGCATAGAAATCACACTGACAAAAATACAAGAGGGATGGAGCAGCTACTGCAGCAGTGATCATTTGAGCACTACAGGGATCTAAAAAGATAAAAGGTGTTGATGCTTGGGCCAAGGAGATGTCATATACCACTGTACCTTTCTGATGTGGAGTCTTGACAGGGGTGCTATGAGAATCATATATGCCATGATGCCATGAGACCCAAAATCCTGAGGCATTCCCTCACAGTGATTGAAGTTTGAGTGGAAAATCTTAGAAATATATCTAAATAAGGAGTAAGTAAATAGGTGTTTTTTTCCTGCGGAATAAAGGCTCTTTGAATTGCAGTGTCTACCTGACATCCCAGAAATAGCATACTGTGTGAGGAAGTCAAGAAAGACTTTTGAATGTTCTCTTGGAATCCCAGCTTGTGCAAGAGATTTCTCACCAAACAGTGAGATTCCTGCATTTTGAAAAAGATTCCGCAAAGATAAGCAAGTTGTCTAAATATGGAAAAATGTGGATACCCTGTAGCCTGCAATCAGCTATAACTGGAGTTAGACACTTTGCAAACACTCTTGGTGTAGTGGATAGTCCAAAGGGTAAGGCAAAGAATTGAAAATGCGATCCAGACACACAAAACCTTAAGAAATGTCTAAAGTGTGCATGAATAGGGATGTGATGATTAACATCTTTTAATTCTAGTGTCACCAAGAAACATGAAAGAGGAAGAAGTGTTAATAGATTGTGACATTACATCATTTTGAATTTGGGCACTATTCCAAACAGGTTTAGGAAAGAAAGATCCAGAACTGGTCTCCAAGCATTTTCTTTCTTTGGCACTAAGAACATCCTTGAATAAAACCCTTCCCCACCTGGAATGGAGAAAATGGTTCTATCACTCCTTGGGATAGTGTGTGATGAAGAACAGGTGGAAACATTTGAAGAAGATGGAGTCTGATCTACAGGATGAGGAATGGCCTCTGGAAATAGAAATTTCCTCCCACTGCCACCTATAACCCTGATGAATGATTTTCAGAACCCATTTGTTTGAAACAATTTTTTGCCAAACAGAAAAATGGAGATTCAGACATTCTGGAAGAGAAAAGGGGCCAGGGTGGGAGAGGGTCACAAATTCTCCCAAGTAGTCATTCAGACTTGTTGGTCTGTCCTTGGTTTTGGGAGATCTGAGACTTCTTTTTGGAACCCCCTTTCCACTTCTTCTTAAATGTCTGTTTACCTAAATTCTGTTGAGTGCTTACTCTGTTTTTGTGAACATTTGATTAGAAGAAAGGAAATCCCCTGGACAATTTGGAAAAAGAGAGCTGAAAAATCTTAGCAATTCCCTAGACCAGCTTGCCCTTTCATCATACTTTTTAATCACCTCTACAGTAGAGGGGCCAAACATTAAACCTCTATCCAAGGGAAAATTTAAAAGCTCATTTTTTGCATCATCTGAGATGTTCTGTGAATGCAGTCAAGCAAAGCTCCTAAAAGCAGTACTAGTGGCCATAGTCCTGAGAGAAATATCAGCAGAGTCATGCACACACACTGCAAACAATGAGCAGTGACCTGTGCAATAGAATAAACTAATTTATTTAAATCAGAGTTTTCTTCACAAGAAGACTCTGTAGATAAAACATTCCTTATACTTTCACAATTTGTCAGAACATACTTTAACATATGAGCCTGATAATTTAAAATCCGTAAAATCAAAGTTGCAGAAGTATACATTTTTCCTATACCTATCAATAATTTCCCATCCTTATTAGAAAGAGTAGGATTGGAATTACCTAAGTGCTTAGCAGTAATGGTTTCAACTAAAGCTACAGCTGCTGAGTCAGGTTTGGAAATAGTGTAAAAGCATTTAAAAGACTGAGACACTTCATACATCCTATCTGCATTTTTAGGGACAGCTGGTTAACTATCAGGAAATTTTCAGGCAGTAAGACACATCCTGTAAAGCAAGCAGAACAGGATGAATGGGTGTAGGTTCTGGAAAAGCATTATAGAACAACTTGTTGGAATTTCTGAGGGACTGAGAAACCTCAGTGTTCTCCCACTGAAAACACTGGGACATTCTAGCAATAGACTAAGACCACAGGGGGAATCAGAAACTGAGATCCCTTCTGAGTCTGAATCAGAAATCTGAGGACAAAATCTTGACTCCATTCCTGCATCTTCCTGTGCAGATTCAGAATCTTGAATCTCTTCAGGAAAAGAGTAATAAATACCTCTTTCTTTTACAGGAAACTACTTTACAGAAAAGATCAATAGCCTCAAATAAGCCCTGAGCCAATCCCAGTAAACTACTTCTATCCAAAGAAATTTGAGGAAGAATAGATACATGCTTGGCTTTCTGTTTCTTTTTGGGGTCAGCCAAGTTACTAATAGTAGCTGCTGCTTCCCCAGTGGTGGGCACAGCATTCAGACATGATAGGGAAACCTTCCCTATTCTCACTCCTAGAACTGACAAGAGTGGCTCTCCTTGCCCACTGAGGGGACTGCAAAAGCCGCAGAGGACATGGCTAACCCTAGTCCATAGTGGCTGCAGGTGCTACACTAGATGGATTGGGGATAAAAGATGAATGGTCTGAGGTATTACAAATGGCCACAGCAAAGTCACTCACCTGTGGCTGAGGCAAATGGCTAGCCTGCTGTGGTGGCAAAGACTGTTTGCTTAACTTTTTCTTTTTGTGGCTTTAAGAGGGATCAACCATGGGATTGGCAGCCTGTTCCATGGTCAAGCTAAAAATAGTGCCTCTTTCCATGAAAGACAAGCATCAAATGCCAGTAAAACTACCAGTCCACAAAAGTTACTTTTTGATAGAAAAAAACACAGTAAAACATTTTAAAACACAATGGAAGCCCCGCAACTGAAAAATGAAACTGAAAACACACTTTCTCCATAGAAAATATGTTTTCAGTTAGTTTGTAGTACTTATAAATTAACAGAAAAAATGAGTTTAAAAGAATATTACATTCTTGAGATAGTCTGTTAGAACACAACACTCCTACCTTTAAAATAACTCCTGAAGAGGAAAGTATAAAGCTATATTAAATTTAAGAAAATTGAAGCTTTTTTTTCCCTCGGTGTAATGACTGAGCATTGCTCTGTGCTGTTCTGGACCATGCAGGGCTACCTTTCTCTTAGTTTGTAACTCAGCAGGTACACAGGAACCTTGCAGTCTACTTTCAGCCATGACACAAATAATGAAATCAAAGGTTATTAGTATGACAATATAAAATGTAGAACAAGGAAGCACAAAACTAGAATGTTAATACCTACACAATCATTTTAGTGCAATCCAGTGAGGTCAAGTACAGAAAAGCTACACCTGATTGACAACCACAAGAGTAAACAGAAAAAGAAGAAGAAAATACAGGATAAACTGGTTAACAGATTGCTTGATATTGCAAAGGTTAATAGTAGCAGTACTGAAAATTGATTATTTTTGCTATTGTAAGTTGTTCCAAGTGCCAGCAGATGAATTGGGGAGGGGGTGGGGTAGAAGGGAGGTGATATGTGAAATTTATGGATAAGCACATTTATGTATCATATGATCAGTATTACTTCATTCTTTAATATTTGCAGAAACTACTCTTCCCTGCACCTGCAATATACCCAGAACTGCCTCCTACTGCAGCTCGTACAGAGTACATTTATTGGTACCATATTTAAGTATGCTTTCATATTCATTTTTTTTAGCTTTATTGCTCCTGTTACTATTGCAACTACCTGAATGTCTTTATCCCATATTTCTCTAGTATATGCTTGGATATCCTGGTCTTTCCACTTTGCATCTAAAGTGTCTCTGAATCGCATTTTCTGCAATTACATGTTTAGATCTCAAAAACAGTCCATTTTGGCCACAGCTCTTAACACCCACAGTGGGATTCTTTCTGAATCCCAGGGTAACTGGTACTAGAGATATTTTTAATTTGTTTCAGTAGGTTGTTGATATGGTTGGTAGAGATGAGATAGAACTTACATGTTCTATTGTTGTGTTCAAAGATGTAATTTGGTCTAGATGAAATGGAACTTTTGTTTACAGACTGTGCAGTAGTTGGTCTCATGTGGCTCTTTTTTTGTAGGTAATCTGTATGTTGCTAAACATTGGGGGTAATTCAATAAAACATACACGGAGATATTCTCTATGTAGGAATAGTGTTAAAGCACAGACACAGAACATGTCCACCGAGTGATCCAGGAAACAAGGTTGGAGGTGTGCACGAGCCTCCCAGTACTGTTCAGACACAGAAGTGATTGCATAATGCAAATCACCTCACTTGCTGGTGAAAATCGTGCAAATGAGATGAATTTGCGATCCAAGAAGCACATAGGCATCAGTGTAGGAGCCGTGTCTGCAGGAAAAATGTAAGTGGTTACTAACCATGTACCAGAATATAAAAATAAAAAGGGGCTGTGACAACTCAAATAAAAGCATGTATTAGGTGCAGTAGGCATGCCAATGGCCAAAACTATGGCCATTGACATTTAAAAGTGATGCAATTAATGGAAAATCATTTTTTAACACATATGTCATGTTTAAGTAGTGCTCAACGACACACAAACATAATAGGTCATAAAATAAAAATTAAAATAGTAAAATAGGAAATATAAAGCTATATTGAAGTTTCCCATTATACTGGCCAATAGGCAGAGTCATACAATGGCAGATTATAGTGGTTGCTAAGGACATAGGCTCTAGAGTAGTGTTGTAACTAGGGTATACACAATTAGGTGTATGTAAATGAGCTAATTTTATTGAATAGCAAAATGGGCCACCGTGTCCGCAGGTACCTAACTGTGTAAGGGCAACAATGTGGTAGTGTAGGCAAAAGAGGCAGCTGACATGAAAAGGGTATATGTCACAGTTTGTGCAAGCACATTGAAGCTCATCGGCTCCTGTCTGCACTCAGCTAAGCACAGCTAAGCAAGGGGGTGTGTCTGAGGCTGCTAAGCTGTGCTTAGCTGGATAAAGAAAAGCCGAGCATGCTCGTATACAAGGGAGGGCCCTTTTTGCTCAGCATTGTTTACACTAGCTCCATGAGTTTGTGCGGAGCACTGCAGGGCTCAGAAGTGGAGGAAATTGAAAAAAAAAAGAAAAATAAAAGGAAATAGCTGAGAAAAGGAAATCAACTCTAAATGACTAATAAGCCCTCTGCCACTCATAGTGGCCTATTCAAACCCCTCAGTAATGTGGCTGGCAGTAGGAATGTATCATAGTCAGCCAATCACACAGGCTGCATCTGCAGCACACCAGTATAAAGTATGCATACACACTTCAATCTGATTTTCCCACATACTCAGCACCATTTGAGTACACACTTGGGAATTTTAACTGATAAAATGATAGTGGCTGCTGCTTTGCTACATATCTACATGCTACAGGTAGAGGGCAGTGATGAGGATAATACTGACAACCAGCCCAGACTGAGGAAGAGAAGAGTGTTCAGACCCAGGGTAACCTTTCAGAGGTTACATGACCTGGAGATAGCAGAGCACTACAGGGTGGACAGCATTCCACAGCATTCCACAGCAACTCACCGAGCTCTGCCGGGCTCAACTCAGACCTAGAGCCAACAGAGAGGAACCAATCCCAGTGGAAACAAAGGTATGTGTAGCCTTAAGAATACTAGCTACAAGTACTTTCCAAAGACCTACTGGGAACATCATGGGG
This sequence comes from Protopterus annectens, assembly GCF_019279795.1. Classification (NCBI taxonomy): domain Eukaryota; kingdom Metazoa; phylum Chordata; order Ceratodontiformes; family Protopteridae; genus Protopterus; species Protopterus annectens. Next base: position 908,553,959 of record NC_056746.1, read on the forward strand.
ATCTCACAGGCATCCACATCTATGGTACTCCACCAGTTCCTGGAATTCATGCTAACACATGCCAGTGAGCACATTTATTTCCTCAACACCCCTGATGAGAGGACCATCAATATGTATCTCTTCCACCATGTAGCACACTACTCAGAGGTACTAGTTGCCATAGACAGCACTCATGTGCACATCAAAGCACCATCTGGTAAGGATGGTAGAGACTACATCAACCACAAGGGCTATCATTCCATCAACTGACAGGTCTTGTGCAATGACCAGGGCATTATCATCAATGTGTGTGCTGGCAGCCCTGGCAGTTATGACTCCCACATCTGGCTCACTTCACAACTGTACCAGGTATTTGCCAGGGGGGACATCCTGTATGGCCATCTAGTGGGGGATGCTGGTTATGCACTGGAACCATGGATGATGATACCCATCAGAAATGCACCCACACCCACTGAAGAATGCTATAATGAGGCACACATACAAACTAGGAACATCGTAGACCATGTGTTTGGGGTCCTTAAGTCACAGTTCTGCTGCCTTGACATATCTGGGGGAGCCCTGCAGTACTCTTCAGCCAGGTGTGCACACATGTTCATAGCATCTTCCATGCTACACAATATGATCCTGCGGAAACAGCTGCAGCATAAACATCACAGGGAAGAGGGACACAGCACTCCACCATTGCCAATGTCACCACAGGCACAGGGAGGCTCGGAGGAGGAACCTCCTGAACCTGTCCCTGTAGGCAGACGTAGGTGTGCCCAGTACGCCCTGACCTTGGCAAAGAGGCAATACATAGCACATAAATTGACACCCTAGGGGCCCAGGGACTGACACCTCACTTTGACTCACATACACACAGTAAAATGGATGCCAGCCACATCACACTACCTATACCTTACCATGTATAGGTTGTCTACTGCCTACATCTGACAGAGTCAGCCCTGAATCACTGTCCTCTCTCAACTGCTGCTGGCACAAGTTAAATCACTCTTATTAACAATAAATGAATGAGGTAGTAGACTGTGGTAGCATATGTATGGAATTGCTGTGTGTATGCCTGGGAATGGAGTGGGTTACCATGATAGCAGCAGACAATGGACAGCTATGTGGGACAACAAGAACTCTCTCCCAATTGTGTTGTCCAGATATGTCTTTGCATACAGACAGCTATTTACACATTAACTGTGTCTCCACACCCCCATCACACCGGATTACCATCAGCTATCTGTAGGTGGCACATATGTGATATATCTGCATCTGTTGAGTGTGATAGACATACATATATATAGGTAACATATACAAATATATCAATTATAGACAGGCAGAAACAGGGGGAGAGAGAGACAGACAGAGACAGATAGAGAGAGACACAGAGAGAGAGAGAGAGAGGCATAGAGAGGGAGACACCCTGAAAGGCATAGAGTGATGTCCTGCTGCAGACATTTGCACACCAGTTGTAACCAGTGACATGCGCCAGTATGAAGGTGAACTCCATTGTGTAATAGTAGTGAGGTAGGGGTTGTAATCTCACATCACCCGCTCTGTGTGTGTGTGTGTGTGTGTGTGTGTGTGTGTGTGTGTGTGTGTGTGTGTGTGTGTGTGTGTGTGTATGTGTGTGTGTGTTTGTAGGTGAAAGCATTTTGAGGCCTTTTCCACCTAGTAAACTTTCCATTGCTCTACTGTAAAAGGCCTGCTGATGTCATTCACCTTAGAAGTACCTTTGGACACTCTTCAGCCCTATAAGCTCCATGGTGCATGCGATAAATACGTAGCACTATAGTACATATAACTAGATAGATATGGCTTCTAATCTCAGCACTGGAAACTGTGTGTTTGTAGGTGAAAGCAATTTGAGGCTTTTTCAACCCAGTAAACTTCCCATTGCCCTACTTTACAAAGCCTGCTAATGTCATTCACCCTAGAAGTACCTTTGGACTCTCTTCAGCCCTCTAAGTTCTGTGGTGTATGCGATAAGTACATAGCACTATAGTATATATAACTAGATAGGTAGGGGTTCTAATAACAGCACTAGCAACTGTGGGTGTATGTGTGTGTGTGTTTGTAGGTAAAAGCATTTTGAGGCCTTTCCAACCCAGTAAACATCCCATTGCCCTACTTTACAAGGCCTGCTGATGTCATTCACCTTAGAAGTACCTTTGGACACCCTTTAGCCATATAAGTTCCATAGCGCATGCGATAACTACGTAGTACTATAGTACAGAAAACTAGATAGGTAGGTGTTCTAATTTCAATATCGGCAACTGTGATACTGTATGTGTGTGTATGTGTTGGTTATACCATTTTGAGGCCTGTTCCACCCTGGTGACCCCCATTGCATTACTTTACAAGGCCTGTTCATGACATCCACCTTAGATCCACTGTTGGACACTTTCTAGATGTATAAGCTCCATGGCGTATACGATAAGTAAGAACAAAATATAACACTGCAGGAACTAAAGACCCTTCTGTAGAAAAGGAGAATAATGTCTGAATAAACAACAGCAGGGATATGTTTTTTTATTCCTGTATGTTCATTTATACACGGTTATACGCATTTTCTTGGTATCAGGAAGTGACATTTGTTGTTTGTATGGTTTTTAGGAAGTTACATTTGTTCTTGTTAATACATTGAAATTTTTGATTGGTTTATCTTGCTTTAAATGAGTATATATGTATATATATATATATATATATATATATATATATATATATATATATATATCGTTGGTAATCTGTAGGATCTGATGAAGGAAAGTATTTTCTGAAAGTGCTTATCCTGTCTTTAATAAATCTTTTATGCTTTCTGCTTTTTGGCATGTGATAAGTAGACAGCATTATAGTATATACAACTAGGTAGGTAGGGATTTGAATCTCAATACAGCCAACTATACTACTGTGGGTTTATGTGTGAAGCATATCCCCTGTGGCTGGTGTGTGTTGGTTATACCATTTTATGGCCTGTTGACCCCCTCCCCATGGCATTACTTTAAAGGGCGTGTTGATGTCATCCACCTTAGATGCACCATGTTAAACTCTACAAGCCATACCTGTCATCTGTACAGATGTATGCAGAATGTCCAGATGTTTGCAACATATATGTGGTCCATGTCTCATAACAATGAGGTTTTATGACAAATCATTGGCAAATATGTGCCAGTTGCCATCACAAATAGTGACAGACATGTCAGCTTCATATGTCATACCCGTCTGACACATCAAGCTGATGCAAAACCTGTTATCCTATCACTTGTCTAGGTTTGTAAGAGCAATATGCGAGAACAGTCCCTATTTTAGGTGGTTTATCCCACCATTTAGGAAGACATTCACAAGATTAATTGGTGTAAGAGTTGTGAGTTATGTTCCTGGCATATAATCTTGGTGGTGCATGCAATATGTATGTAGTACTATAATACATACAAGTAGGTGTTCTAATTTGATGATTGCCAACTGTGTGAGTGTATGTGTTTCTGTATGCATATCCCCTGTGTCTGCCTTGCCTGTGTGTTTGCAATGGTTATACCATTTTGTGTGCCTGTTCCACCCTGTTAACTCCACCATTGCCAACCTAGTCAGGGCCCCTAAAGATGTCATTCACCTTAGAAGCATTGTTACACATTTTCTAACACAAAGCCACTGTGGCACGTGTAATAGTCATGTTAGTCTGTACTGTACATTACAAGATAGGTAGGTGTTCTAATTGGAAAAGTGTCAACTCTGTGTGCATGTGTGTTTCAATGCATGTTCCCATGTGGCAGTGTGTGTGTGTGTGTGTTTGAGATGGCTCTACCATGTTAAGGGTCTGTTAACCCCCCCACACTGGCAATCATAACAGCCCCTGCAATTGTCCTGAATAGTAGGGGCCGACACTGCACTATAGTAGCTCTGTGGTGCTTGTATTATGTATATAGCAGTATCATGTGTACAACTAGGCAGGTAAAGGTTCTATTGTCAACAAGGCCAGGACATAAGTGTATATGTATGTGTGTGTGTGTGTGTGTGTGTGTGTGTGTGTGTGTGTGTGTGTGTGTGTGTGTGTGTGCGTGTGTGTGTGTAGCCCCTTGCAGCAGTCTAACTGTGTTACAGCCACCAGCATACCTCTCAACCCCTCACAGAAAGACATCTGGTTAAAGCTATACGGAAAAGTGGGGCAAAGGCCAAACATTGAGCACAACCTTCACATATTGCTGTGACATGCATGGAAAGTAGATACCAGAACAGGATGTGCATTTGAATGCACTTTCCAAAGGGTATGTATTGTGACATGACAATATCCGTCATTAATCTGTAATGTTCATCTGTCATGATTTTACAAAAATTTGTCAGAAAACCACAATCTTGTGACAAATGGAATACAAATATGTGGCAAACATCAGGACATTCTGCAGACATATGTAGAGGTCAGAGGTATGGCCACCATCTGTACCACCCTGCAGGCTGCAGTCCATGTTTGCCAAGGTGTGACCTATGACAACAACTGAAACAATACAGAGGTCCCTAGAGTGTAGGACAACAAACATTTCATAAAGTTGTTTACTAATTGCATAGAGGAGTTGTTGTATATCAGAAGCACCTTAATGTTATAACAAATAGCGTAAGCTAAGGTAATGTCACACAAAGAAGGTGTCATAGCAGCAAACCAAAGGAAATCCTGTGTGCTGCACTTGCTGTGGGTATGGTATGTCCCGCCAACTGTCACGTTACTACAACACATGTTCCTCAGTCCACATCTGATAAGATGGCAACCACAATCTGTGTCACCTATGTGCATGCAATATGTAGACATGTAAAGGCCCTGTGACTACCTGCTGCCCCCAATGACCCACATGTATATAAGCATGAATGCTGTGTTAACTGTAAGTAGTGTGCAGTCTGAACCACAAACTGCTGTTAACACACTGCAATGGGCATATAGTGGGTATGGAATGGTGACAAGGTCCTGACCTCAAGCTAAATGTAGACAACAGTGTCAGCATACCATACAGCAAGGACATGGCCCCACTTTTTCCCACATCACAGACAGACCTGCTAACAGTGTTGCATTCAGGCAGCAAGTAGTGGCAGTGGTTAGAAAACATAGTATGTGGTTCACAACATAGGTAAAGGGACTGCATCCAGACAAAAGGTGGACATTACCTTTGCATAGTCCTCAGTCAGTACAACAATACACTAGCAGCATGGCTGATCTGTTATGCACCTATGCAGACATCTGCATAAACTGTAAAGGATATGTTAACACCCACAAAGGTCAGCCATGGGCCTCAACACCTGTTCCATGCAGACAGCCTGTAATCAGTAATGCCCCACTGGTTATTGGTCAGGTTGTCCACAGGAGTCTGTGGCATGCTTAGATGGCAATGTTGTGCTCAACCCTTCAGCAGCTGTCCCATATACAAGAGTATAACTCTGTGCATTACCAGCACAAGAGGCATTAATTGCATATAAGATAGCAAAAACACATGCTGGAGAGTCGGCTTTAGCTCCCAGAAGCTGCTCTGTGTCAGGACTACACTCCCCAAACATGTCAGACACAGTACTTTGCATGCTCTCGTCAACTACATCAAGGCTGAGTGGATGGGAAACAAATCTGTCCCAGGGGTTGAACCTGTATCCAGCAATGCCAGGGGCAACAGGTGTTGATCAATTATTCTGTTTGGGATAAAGTAATGGCTAGGCTTGTAGGGAACCCAGGGCCAGTACTCTAGTAACATCCTCTGTATCTATGAACCTGTGATCCTATGGAACATCAAGGTGACATGTATTAAGGCTAGCTGGCTGTGTCAAGGGGTATGCATGCAAGGTTACACTGTCTGCCCCCATTGTCCCTCACACACTTGCACGCATGCACACCTAGGTAAACATGCACATATACAGCCATACCTTGGCAATGTAAAGGTCTCTGTATTTCTACTCTGCCATACTCACCTTCAGTAATGGCAGCAGCTCCCCACAAAGTACACACACAGACACCTGGAATAGAAGCAGAATAAGGACTGTGAGACAACAGTCAGCAGTACTAACAGCAATAAAGCATCATGGCACAAAGGTGCATACACTTTCATGTGTACCCATGACAATTACCAGCAGACAGCACCTTACACGGCATAACAGTAGTACACTACACACTGCCATTACTTTTACTATATTCACCCTGTGCATCAGATACATATTAGCATGTCCCTGTATCGATGGTATGGATAACAGGGATGTGGCACAGGTATCATCACATGTACGGGCTGTGGTGTGGGGTTGCCAAAAGCTTAGGCTGGGCCATACAGTTGACATCATGTGTGTGTGTGTGTGTGTGTGTGTGTGTGTGTGTGTGTGTGTGTGTGTGTCTGGAGGGGTGATGTTCAGGTGGGCTGTGGAGAGGAGCTGTGTGTGTCTGGTGGTGACCTGCATATTTATTTTATTTATTTATTTGACATTGGTTAACTGGGTTAGTCTGGCTGAGCTTTTGGCTCATTTTCAGCAGAGACCCGGGGAGTAAAGCTCCTCAGGACTAGAAAACAATTTATTAAATTTTAGTAACATAGTAGTAACAATCAGCTATAGGATCTTCCAAGCAGAGACCTGGAGAGAAAAAAAGCTCCTCAGGTTATTCAATTATACAGAGTATTAACAATTGACAGACAAGTATGTAAGTTGTTAAAAGCAAGATTTTAAACAATTAGCAGAAAAAAATGTGACTAGTTACAATATTATTTAAGCTGCTTAGAGCAAAATGAGTTAATAGTTAGGCAGATGCTTATTTAAAGTGGGTAGGATCTAGTTGTATAGGAGTATGGAAACAAGAAAAGAAAGTAAGAATGGTTAGTAGGAGATGTAGGGGAGGTATAGTATAGGAGACAGACTAGACAGGTAAGTTGTTTTGAGACTGTAAGAATTAAGAGTGTTTGACGATAAAGGAAGGAAAGAGGTAGAAGAGGCAGGGGAATAGTATTAGAGATACATTAAGAGTGAGGTGGTGAAATAGGTGAAAGGATGGTGATTTCAGGGTGGTTGGCTACAGTGGCAAGACCACTTTGTTTTTAGGTATTTCCTTGTGGCTAATTTGAAACTTTTGCTATGCAGGAGGGATTTTATTTCCAAGGTGAGTTGGTTCCAGGAAATAGCTGGGTTATATTTATAGAGAAGGCAGCCTATTTTGGTTTTGGGTTTGTAGATGTCTAATAATTCTTGATTTGAGCTGCGTAGTGTCCTTGCAGAGAAATATTTGGATATGATAGTGGAGAGGCTGGGACAGAAGGAGGGTAGGTAGAGGATAGAGTGGATGATTTGTAGTTGGTATAGTTGGAGCAGCTGAGGGAATTCTTGTCAGTCTAGTTGCTGTAGTGCTAAGCAGTGGTGTGACTTGTAGGTTTGGTTAGCTGCAAATCTGGCAATCTTATTATAGGTAGTTTCAAGCTTGGAAATAAGTGTAGAATTTAGGTTTGTGAATATGTGGCAGCTGTACAGGAGTGTTGGGAGTAATAAAGCCTGGGAGAGAGTTATTCGGGCAGTGTTAGTTAAGTATTTCTTGCTACGGAAAAGGTGTCCAAGTTTCTGATGAGTTCTTTTTACCGAGTTAGTAATATGGAGATCAAATGTAAGCTGATCATCTATTGTAACACCTAGCAATTTAGTACTAGATTCAGCTGAGATGACAGTGTTGTTGCAGGATAAGATGGTAAATGTACTTTTGAGTGTGGTGATGTTTTTAGGGAGGAAGAGTAGGAGCTTAGTTTTTTTGGATTAAGTATTAGTTTGTTATCACTAAGCCAAGTCTCAATGGTGTGGAATGATGCCTGGGTAGTTGAGTGGAGGTCAATTGGGTTGTCAGCAATGGTTATAACAGTTGAGTCATCAGCATATTGCACAAGAGATGACTGGGGATAAGAGGAGTAGAGCATGTTGGTGAAAATATTAAAGAGTAGTTGTCCAAGTATGGACCCTTGGGGGACTCCCATTTGTACAGTGAGAGGGGAGGATAGTGCAGAGAGCCATTTAACTGATTGCTGGTGGGTAGAGAGATAGCCAGAGAACCAGGAGATAGTAGGGGGAGAGAAATGTAAGTTAGTGAGTTTATCTAGAAGGAGTGGGTGAGAGACAGTGTCAAGGGCTTTAGAAAGGTCAAGGAATAGGCATGAGATGAGTTTATTGTTATCCTGAGCTAGGGAGACTATGTTGATGAATGATATGAGTGCAGTAGTTGTACTATGCTTGGGACGGAAACCATGCTGTGTGGGTGTGAGAAGGTTTTCCTGGTAAAGATAATGCATTACCTGCTTGTGAATGCATTTCTCTAGGATGTTTGAGAGTGGAGAGAGTGTGGCAATTGGTCTGAAGTTGGATATGTCTGAGGAGTTTCCCCCTTTGTGAATGGATAGAGTAAAGACATTATTCCATACAGTGGGGACATAAGATTCAGAAATGGATCGGTTGATTAAGATGGATACAGGATAGACAAGAGTTTCAGAGGCAATCTGCAGGAAGTAAGAGGGTAGCTTGTCAACAGATGGGGAGCAAGGTTTAAGTTTAGAGAGTAATGACTTTACATAGTTAATTGATACTGCTTTTAGAGTGCAGGAGTTAGGAGGGTTTGGAAGAGTTAGAGAGTTTTTGGGGGGGCTAGTGTTGTTTCTGGGGGGGAGAGAATTTATTATGGAGGTTATTGCTTTTATAAAATGATTGTTAAATTTGTTGGCTTTGTCTTCAGGTGTTGCACTGGGACATGGGTTAGGAGAGGAAGGGTTTCCTGGATGAAGAGTCTGTTTAATAGAGCTCCAGAATTTCTTTGGGTCTGATTTAAGAGTAGAGGGAGGATCAGCATAGAAGTTTATTATCATATTGTCATAATGGATGTTATTTTTAATTTTATTTCTGAGTTCTTTATATTTCTGAAGAAGAGAAGGGGTCCTAGTTTTAGTCCACAATTTCCAAATCCTAACCCAGTTCTTTCATGAGGGTTCTGGAAGATTTAGTGAGCCAGGGAGCAGTATTAGATTTGATTCTAATTGTGTGAAGAGGAGCAAGGGAGTTAAGAATGTTTAGGAATGTAGTGTTGAAGGAGTGGACAGCTTCATCTAAAGGAAGAGTGGTGAGGTAAGACCAGTTAATTTTGGAGAGTTGGTGAATAAAGGAGTTAGGACAGAAATGAGAAAGTGAGCAGGTGGTAATAAATTTGTTAGGTTTGGTAAGGTGGGGAGTATGTCTGGTAACTTTTATAGGGCAGTGGTCGTTGAGGGCATTTGGAAGGGTATGGGAGTTATGATAGTTTTGAGGGTGGGAGGCCAATATCCAGTCAAGACGAGAGCTAGGTAGGTGAGATTTATTAATGTAGGCTGGGGTTGTGATTAGCTGCTCAAACCCATGTAGGTTTATACAGGAAGTAGTGTTGGGAGCTTGTATTGTAAGCCAATCAATATGTACATCTCCCAGTATAATTATTTCATTGTGGATGGTATGTGAGAAGTGAGATAGGATGTTCTCAGGTATGTTAATATTATCACCAGGGGGAATATAGATTGCTGCGACAGTTATGGTGTTGAAACGGTTATGTTTGAAGTTGGTCAGTAGGAGTTCAGCTGGTGAGAAGGAGGGTAAGTCTAGCGTGGGACTGATTTGGGAGAGACAATTGGAGTAGTGTATGGAGACTCCTCATCCTCCTTTTGTTTTAGGTCAATCTAATCTAATGATAATATAGCCAGGAGTGATGATTTCACTGTCCAGATGGTGTGGTTTAACCATGTTCCAGTTAGGGTAACTATGTCAGGAGCATAGTTAGCTATCCAAGCATGGAGTTCTTGAACTTTATTTACAAGGCTCCTGATGATGATAGAGCAGAATTGTACTTGTTTTTGTGGGTTGGAGGGGTTGGCAGGTTTAGATACAGGGGGGGGGGGGGTATTGTTCAGGGTAGTGTCTGTAGGGCCTGGGTTAGGATGAATGTCACCAGATAGACATAGAGGTTTGTAGTGGGGTTTTTAATTTGAGTAAGTAAACTTTGTTTTTTTTTGTTTTAAAGGGGAGGGGGGAGATATTTTTATTTTAGGAATGGGAGTGGTGGGGGGAAGGATGCAGGGACAAATTAGTAGATAGGGTTGTGGTGCAGTACTTGAGTTAAGAGTGGTGTCTGAGGGTATGGAAATAGAGAGTAGGTAACTGTGAGTGATAGGAGGTGAGGTGATAGAGTATAAGGAGTAGAGAAGGTAAGAGTATAGTTTGAGTTGTAAGAGACATGTCACTTTATAGGATGTAGAAAAGAGGATGAGAGGAAGAGGTGGGAGTAAGGTACATTAGTCTTTGATAGTGGATAGTAGGTATGTGAGGGGAGGAGCAAAGAAGGGAGGTAGTATGAGAACAGGAAGTAGAGGGGGTGGGGGATTTGGGAGGAAATTAGGGGGTGTGGTTGTATGGATAGGTATAAAGGTAATGATATTGGGGTGGGTGGGAATGGGGGTGGGAGATGAGTGAAGTGAGCAGAGCGAACGGAGTGGCATACCTCCCAACTGTCCCTCCCTGATTTTGACTCAGATTCTAACTCTGTCCCTCTTAATCCCTCTTAAAACTAGTGACTTTTGGAGGAAAAGTGCTGAATTACACTTAATGAATAATGACAATAATTAAGAGTTATAAACTTCTTTTACTTCAGAAAATGTGCAGTAATTCATACGCTCTGAGTCTGTCAATGTTTCAAGTTAATAGCACTAATATTTTAAAAGTGTCCCTGATGTTGTCTTGACTTGTCCCTGATTCAGTTGATATTTGTCCCCAATAGTTTGAGAGATCTTTGGAGCAGGGCTACACCTTCAAGATAGAACTTAGCAAAAAAAAACTATCAGCTAGTCCAGGGACACTTACTAGAGATGCTACACCTGGAGGGCTTTCAGCTGCAATTAGAGCAAATATGACATCCAGGGTTTTTAAAACTTTTGGTGTGTTGTACCTGAGCAATCACTTGGGGGGGGGAATGGAGGGAAACCATCAATTGGAATTTAAAGTATCAGGGGAGAATCCAAGGCACTGCCAACCTAGTTAATTATCAAAGGACAGCCAAGGAAATAAGGTAAACAAACAGGCACCCTTGTTCAAGGACTGGAAAGTTTCTCCAAGACAAACTATGTGTAGGAGTACACCACGGGTAGACGTTGTATGCTGCTTACTAGTCTGCAATGGCAGATTTTATTCTATTTTATATTTGTATTCCCCTTAGCTCATTGTTTGCTGCACACAATTTAGCTAAAGATAAAAGCAGCTGGAGACTTTGCACCTCTGTTTGGTGTTTAGTGAAGAACAAGTATTGAAGAGGGACTGAAGGCTATGACTATTGAAAGGGGCTAAATACCTTAACATGCAACAAATTATCAACAGTGAAACAGATGAAAGGGGTGGGGGTAGGCTGAGAGGAAGAAGGTTTGCAGCTGTTGCCCCTGGAGTATGCACTCTAGCTGACTGTAACAGATTTTAACAAGGCATAACAGTAGTCCCAAAAGCTGGCACCTACACTCCACAAGTGGCAACAACAAGGTTCCTGGAGTTAAACCTGGGGCTGCAGTCTATTTTTGGATGATTGCTGATTAGAGTTTTCTTTGCTTTTAGCTGGAGTGAGAGGATTCCTTGCTCACACAAGTGGGGGGACCCAAAGTGATCAGATCCTAAGTGGCTCTAAAAGTTGCAAAGAAGAGAAAAGGAAAGAATGTAAGACTAAAAGCAATAAAATAAGGATAGCAAAATAAACACAACCATCATAAATATTGTACAGAAAGCAGAGCAAGTGAACATAGCCTATTAGAAGTCATCAAAAGAAATACATTCAGATTCTGCAGCCACTCTTATTGAGCAGCAGTCAGTATAACTAGTTAGAATATCCTATTACCAGGCAATATTGCAACTATGCAGCAGTTTCGCCAGTTTACCACAAATATCGTTCTGCACTTTATAATGTATGTTTAACCTACAGAAAGAGAATATACAGTAGCAGCAGTGTAATTAGTTGGAATATACTATTACCAGACAACAAGGCAACAATGTAGCAGTTTCACAGGTTTACTATAAATATCAATCAGCACTTTGCAATGTATGTTTAACTTACAGAAACAGAGTATTCAGTAGCAGCAGTCAGTGTAACTAGGTGGAATATACTATCACCAGAAAATATTGCAACAATGTAGCAGTTTCACACGTAAACCATACATATCATTCAGCACATAAAAAAGAAAGAGTATTTCTACCTTAGCACTATCATTTAGAGGAACTCTGAATCAGGTTTACTGAAATTGGGAGCAAGCAAAAACAAAAACATAAGCTTCTAATATCCAAAATATAAACTATACCAGCAAAAATAACAAATAACTGGAAAGCTACCTTAGAGAGAAATTACTGTAATACTCTATGCAGGGACAGTGAGTTTACAGTGTGGAAGACAACACTGAGAAAAAGAAAAATAATACCATCACTTACTAGAGATGCTACACCTGGGGGGCTTTCAGCTGCATTTAGAGCAGACATGGCATCCAGGGCTTTTAAAACATTTGGTGTGTTGTACCTGAGCAATCACTTGGGGGGTGGGGGAAGAAAGGGAAGCATATGATAGTGATGTGTGAGTGTGTATGTATGCACACAGTCAAGCCATGTGCTAGCCCTACAAAGGGGTATGTTGGACAGCTGTGGACCATACATAGCAGGATGTACAGTTTACTGTCTCTGGCCATGGACATGGGAACAGGTTCTCCCAGGAGTGTCACTGGCACCACCATGCCCAAGGCCAGATGCGGTACTACTTCCTGAGGGTGACCACTGTCTGCTGGGTCTGTGTACCTCACAGGACCAGCAAGGACCACATGCCCATGGCCTGCTATGTTGTGGTGTGGACAGCACCCTCCCTTCAGTAGTGCTGCTGGTACTGCCACAACAGGAATATGAATGTGCATGGCCACGTGGGCTCTCAGCTGATGTTGTTGCTGACCTACATCCATGTGCCCAATGCCCTACTCTCACTACATGTTCAAGCACAGACATTGCATGGTTAAATACTGACAATGTCCACCCCACTGTCCATCTATGACATCAGCAAAATTAAGTACATCATCAACAATGCCGTGAAGTATGTCACACATGCTAGAAAGTGTTGCATCCATGACCCTGAGCGTCCATCTGGTGTACCATTCACAACGTACCTGTGCCTCCATGATGGACAAAACATGCATCGGATGTCACATGCTGTGACACCTCTAGCAGGGGCTGGATGGACAGCAGTCCTCCTTAGAGCATCCCTGTCAATCTGCCTGTGTGGGACCTTGCTAGATCTCTGGTAATGGCTAGTGTCTACAGTCACAAATGCCATAGTCACCACACTACCCTGTTTGATGCCACCACCCTCCGACTATCCAATATCTGTGGCTGCTGGGAACTGGGTATGTGTGTGCATACTGACCGTGTGTGGGGACATTGTGGGTGGAAGTGGGATGTCAACCAATGGTATAGATTCAGCCCCTAACAACCCCACCTGTGCCTCACTATGACCACCATCATCATCAGAGTCTGATGAAACACTAACATCAGATTGTGAGGGGGAGAGACACCAACCCCCATATTCATTTGGGAGGAGAAGACAACATAAGTAAATTACCCTTTGCACTATAATATTTGCTGATCCACACACACACACACACACACACACACACACACACACACACACACACACACACACACACACGTGAGGTACCACAAAGGCATTATACAGACCACACCTTCTGACTGATGCCATGCACAACACACAATCAGACTACAACAGTCACACTCTGGACAGGCCCTCAACAACATGCAGTGCAGCTACGTCCAGTTAATGTTGCTACTACTATACACCTGTGAGATACACGAGAAGAGGGAGTATGTGATGGATCTTCACCTAACACTCAGTGCACCCATGTACACACTACTAATGTAACCCTGTATAGCACAGTGGCTACCCCTATACAAAAGTACATGCCAGTATGTTACAGCTCCTGTGAATAGGCTACTGTATTGAAGAATGTGATCACTGTAGTGAACCCCACCACAAGTGAACATGCACATATTGCAATATGGCTAAGCTTAGCAATTGTGTGCATGGAATACTGGCTGCCCCTAATGTGCCTAGAGTATAGGTGAGTCATAATATAACAGCTCCACACTCACTGGCTTCAGGTTGATGTTCTCCAGCCACACCAGAGAGACCTATGGAGTTGTGAGGGAGAGTTATTTTCAGCACACACACATGTGGCATTGGTACAGGATAATATGTGCATTTATGAACATGTACACTACAAGCTGTGATACTACCCAAATTGCTGACATTCACAATATGTGTGCACATGTGTGCATTACAAACCCCACCCACAAATGCAGATTTACCTGACATATGCATACAGGTATGCAAAGGCTGCCACTATGAATGCTACATTATTAACGTGATGCCCACTGGGGCCTAACTTGGATGCTCTTGAGCTGTGGAATCTGTGCCACCCACCTCCATGACATATGTAGTCATGGGTTCCTGGGAGGTGGTGGCTGAACAAAGGTTTGCAAGGGACTCCTCAGTGGCTGAGAGTGGAGCTTGAGTAGCAGGCCCTCCACCTATGCCAGCACAGTCCCTGGAAACAGCTGCAGCCCTTTGCCGTGTATTGTGTATGAGGTTTGTGGCACGGTGTTGGACCTGTTTGTAGCTCCTGTCCTGGTGGCCCACATTATTGACTGTTGCTACCAGTTCTACCCACAGGGCAGTGCATTGTTGCAGGTTTTGTCTGGAGTCTGAGGGCATCAATGATTGCAGTGGTCTCAACTTCTGAGAACAGCGGGTTCCATCTTCTGTACATCCCACCTGAAAGACATGAACAGGGGAACATATGACAGGACCGCATACATTGGCCACCATTATGTACAGACACAGACCCTGCACATCCACTATTGCCAGCACTATCCACCACTAACACCCACATCATACCCTGCCATCTATCAGCACAGTTTGTAACAAATAATTGACAAGGCCACTGCACAACGAAGGTTGAAAACTTCAGTACTTGTTCAATCCACAGCTACACAAATTTATTACAGACTTAGCGCTTTCACCTTACAAGGCATCATCAGAGTCAAGAAGCTGTTACAATAACTCACATTTAAATAGTAAAGTCTCAAAAAACACAGAAACAAGTCTGGAGCACTGTGGGGAGCAAGGAACACAAACGCTCACTGTCGTTGGTTCGTTTGGCTTGAACAAGTACTGAAGTTTTCAACCTTCGTTGTGCAGTGGCCTTGTCAATTATTTGTTATCTGCTAGTGCCCTGATATTGGGTCAATTGTTTGTTTTTATCGTTTATCAGCACAGTTTGTGTTTGGGTATCGGCAACATAATGGCATTACACCATACGTTGGCCCCCTGATCCTGATGTTTCATGTTCCCCCAATGAGAATCATTAATGTGCATAATTCTCCCTTCGTCATTCACATCACATAGCATATGCAGCAGCTGGAGCCATCACACAGGTTCCCCACCAGGGAATAGCAGGCCATCAAACATCTACCATAGACCTATAGGCTATAAGAACAACTCTCTACCTGGTTTCATACATACTCCTCAGGAGTGACCTCACTGTTGCATGCAAGGCAATCACAGACTCCACATTGGTGGGACTGCTGCATGAGTGCAAGTCATGCTCCACTCTGTTAACACACACTCACACAACCTCCAGCTGGTGAGTGACCTGAACTGGCCCTGTTGGCAGCTCAGATGTGTGTCCCACGCAATCACCCTGCAGTGGAATGGGCACCCTGTCCACATCAGGCAGAGTAGCTACCTACACCTTTGCAGGCATAACCTCGTCAACTGGATGGTTAACAGCACATACACCCTTGGGATACCACCTGTGTCCTTGTTGGACGGGGACATCAACTGCTGCCTTGCATACACATGGGCTAACATGTGGCTTAGGCATATGGCTGCCCATAGTCTAGTAACCTCATATGGTACCAGGAATACCAGAAATGGCCTGACTGCTGTGACAGACTGTGTTTTTATGTGTCCACACACATTACTTCCATCGACTTCTGGGTGTCCCCTATGTGCAACATTACAGTACCATGTCATCTAGCTGACATCCAACAAATAGGTGAGTGCTACTACAGGTACATGTGGCTATTCCAGGAACATCTGAGGTACACAATAACAGACAGCAGTGCATATGTGGTGTAGGGTGACCTCCTCATAGGTGTCTGACATCTGCAGTACCCAGATGTTTGCGGAATGTGTACATGTGCCTAATAGTTGTAGACCCCCCCGCCAAACAAATGTGTATTTCCTGAGACCATTTGGACAATACGTGATGGTTGTCCACAGAGTTTGGGGACTGTGTCTGTGACATGCCAGACCCCCAGGGACACAGTAATGGTACATGAATATCTGGTACTGTATCCATTCCCTTACATTATATGCTCAGTATGTATGCACTGCTGCTGAGCCAAATCCAGCACCCCCCACTACTAGTACCTACAACCTGCTGTTCTGCTGCAGGGGCTGACCGGGTATGCTTGCCATACATGTCAGGCAATCAGATACAGGTGTGTAGTACACACTGACCTAGCCAGAATACATCAGGAATGGTAAGAGAGACCTGGACATTCTGTGAAATAATCCTGTATGACATTGGCAAACTGAGAGAGGCTCAATGACAGTATATGATGTGATATGCCAGCTGTATCTACCAGTACATACTGTCAGTGTGATGCCCCCTGCACTGGCCCAGTAATCAAGGAGCTTCAATCCTCACCACCAGCACCAGTGAGGGATGTACACAACGGGAGGTTGACAAGTACACACACAATAAAATACAATTACCCTTCAGAGCACACATAGATCACAGTCAGTCTGGGACTGGGTTCTCCCTCTCTCTCCAGATCCCCAGTAAGTCTCCCCACTGGCACAGCTATACAGTTAACATCTCAGCAGAGCAGTTAAGCCAAAACCTCCATCACCCTCTCTATCTGACCAGTGCTTTGTGTCCCTGCCCAAGTAGCTGACACACACACTTTGAGATTTGATTTATAAATCAAACACACACACACACACACACTCCTGGGAAAGGCTGACATAGGTTTACTAGCTATGCCCCCTTCAGCCCAGACTAAAAGGTATACAAAACAAATCCAACTTCAGAGAATGTCAAACCTTTTATTGTAACAAAGCTTTTGGATAAAAATCCTTCATCGGTGTTAATACATATCAAAACCAATTGTTACCAAATTTATATTCAGTTTAAAAAAATAAAACCATAAAATCAATTAACTCGATTTAAAAACATTTTCCACTTAAAGAATCCCTTCCTTTACAATAATTATAAAAAACAAAATATATTCTAATGAAGCTTACTCTGTTTTTTAACTAAAAGTGGTTTTATACTAACCATATTGTTAAGCCCTGGTTGTGAATCTGCTTAGTCTGACTATCCAAGCATACTCTTTGTTTTCCAGCACATTATTTAAATCACCACCACTTATCTGTTTTTGCACTGTTTCCATTACCCTAAACTTAAAAACATGTTCAGATCCTTTTTCTATGGTATGTTTGCTCAATGCATTTGTATCAATTTGTCTATGTATGTCGGATTTATGCTCTATTATGCATCCTTTCAATTTTCTAATGCTCTTACCCACATAAAATGATGAGCATCATGTACAAGTTGCTAAATAGACTATGTGGGTCATATTACAGGTAGCTGTCCATCTGAAGGTGTAGCTTTCTCCTGTGACTGGATGTACAAATATATTTTATCTTTTTTGTAGATATCTGTGCAACTACAATTCAATCATGGACGTGTTCCATCCTTATGAATATTCTGCTGTACATTATGAGCATAAAAATATAACATAACTTAAATTTTTAAGTTCTCAGAGTTTCAATACACAAAACTGGGTATATCATCTAGTAGCGATTGTAATTCTGGCATAGCTTTCAAAATACCTCAGTTCTTTTCTATAATTTTCGTAACCTCTGTTGTTCTTACATTATATGTGGTCAAGTATCTTAAGTTTGTCAATTTTAAAATTGTTGACTACCGAATTACATTGTTCATTACCAAAAGTTGGTTTGTTCATATCTTTTCTTGCACTCAGTATTTCATCCATTTGTTGTTTCACCATGCATTCAGCATAGCCCCTATCTAAAAAATTTTTAGCCATTTTTCTACCTAGTACTTAATTTTCTATCATCCGTGTACAACTTACTCACAATTTCCATCTGTGCCCTTACTATTCCTTTAAAAACATGTGGTGGCTGCATGCTCATAACGATTCACCTGTACATCTTTCTTGTAAACACTGGTTTCGATTTTACCTTCTTTCTTTTCCAATAATATATCTAAAAATATATTTGTGTAGCAGAACATACTATTTTAAATCTAAAAAAAGATGTAGTGCTCTCCAAGTGCTTACTTAGCTCTAAACAGACCAGCCATGATTACAAGGTTTAACTATATTTAATAATAACCAATAAAAGAACAAGACAATATTCAATCAATACAGTAACTACAGAGTTCAGAATCACAGGAAATATTTTAAGACAACATTGCAAGACAGTCTCAAATAAATACAGCAAACATCTAATGTGATCTTTACTATATTCCCATGTATATGTACACATAATTACTTTTCCCTAGTTCCTTACTATTAGCAAGGCAAATGCAGATGAGTGGATGTTGTCAGATACAAAGACACATACAAAATGCAAAGGTCTTTCTCTGAAACACATCTGAAATTAATAATCAACATGACTGCGTGGTTAGCTCAGATTACATCACTTTTTGTCACTTTCCTTCAGTTCCTAGGCTAACAGCAACTAACATACACTTTAACATCTCTGCGTCAGAATTACATATCTCTCAGATGTTTGTCTAGAACTGGAATTCATAAGACAGTTAAACACTTTTACATTTTCAGCCTAGTAATTATTTATGTTTCGAGACAATACAAAAACCTCTAGCTGTAGACATTTATGTCTGCTTGCTGCACTGAAACTGAGATAACACATTTGTAAAACAAGTTCAGCTTATTTTCTTGATGTTTTACAAGTTATCTCTGTATGTTTGAGGCTTCCAGATTCTATTATTAATACATAAATTTGCACAAGTAATATTTTATATACATTTCTGTTCTTTTCTAGTACAGTACACTGTGGTTACACTCTTGAAGCTCAGTCATACCTCTCAACCTCTTAGAGCACGACATCTGGACAAAAGCACAAATAAAGGGGGGACAAAGGCCCAAAAATAGTGACACTTTTTAAATATTGCTCTTACAAATTTAGACAGTTGATAGAATAACATATGTTGCATTCACATGAATTTTCTGAAGGATATGACGTCTGACATTCAAATGTGTGCTATTTTATGACTTCAGTCTTTAATGATTTGCCATTGATTTGCCAGAAAAAACACAAATGTATGAGAAAATGAATAAAAAATAAAAATATGAGGCAAAAATGTGGACATTCTGCAAAAATCTAGACAGTTGAGAGGTATGAGCACAGTACATAACATACAGTTCAACACACACTTCTGCACCAGTAACATACAGTTCAACACACACTTCTGCACCAATTGTTTAATATCCACATAACAAAGTTCTCATACATTTATAAGACAAGCATATGAATCATATTAATATTCACAAATGACATATAATTATTTACAAAATCCCAGTTAGCTGGGCTGGCAGTGTCACAGTCAGTATTGTACAACAGACAATCCAGTAATAGTCATATGTGAGCTGACCATTGCTGGGGTGACTCAGGGGCCAGAGCTGTGATCTATGTCACTGCAGACAGAGCCATCAGGGATGGCCATAGGTGTTGGACAGCAGTCTAACAGCAACATGTTAGTCCAGGAAGCATTGTTGAGACCTACTGTTTAAATTCCTATTTCCCATGACTGCATTCCCCCCATCTGCATTCCATTACATGCTTAATTGTATGACATACCTGGTATAGTGCTGTACTCCTTTGTCAGAAGAAATCCACTTGTGTTGTAAAGAATCAGTCTGTCTTCACGATGAAAGTGTCAGACCTGTTTACTATAGGCAGCAGCTTGCCTTTTGTAGGTAATGCTCATGAACAGGTGATGGCCTGTGCACCCAATCTGTGGCCCCCACTTGCTAATTGCATCCAGAACAGCTGGGTTGTCTTTCCATTAGCCAATGGCATGGCAGCACAGTGCTATAATTAAGGCCTTCATGTGGGCCTTGCCCCTTTTCCTGGCCTGTGAGGAAGACATTATCAAGGTGTGGGAGCTACAGAGTCACAGAGGGTAGGTGGAAATACTGCTCACTGTTTGGATTGATGTGTTATGTGTTATGTCCACAGTTTTGCATGCTATGTTTGGACACTGTTAATATACTTTCAAATTCTGTAGCAGTGTACTATATAAATGTGTGAGTAAGGAGACAGATGTGAGTGTCATACATCTTTTTCTATCTGATTGTGCATGCTGCTATAGTTAAGGCTGTTGTGTGGATGCCCTCCTCTAGGTGTTTGGGAGCAATGTTAGGTCTATAGCAGGTAGCTGGACATACTCCAGCATGTGTAGCAGGCCACAGCTGCTGCATTCTGGCCAGGAGTCAGACTAGGGATTGTGAAGACATTGGGGGAGAGCAAGCTGTTACTGTCAATGAGGGTGTGGTGTCAGCTGTTGTGTCACAGCATGGCTTGGTTGAGGGTACCCACAACAGTAACGGTGAGTCATGTGCCTGTGTTGCATATGTTACATAATAGTGCCACCCAGAGAGCGGTAGTCAACATTTAGTACACATATTCATAATTTTGAAATGTGTCCCACCCTGCAGGCTTTTAACGTGCTACTGTGGGTGGCAGTAACTGCTGTAGGAGCAACCAGTATTGCTGGACATTGCAGGGCTCAATTATTCCTATGTTGTATTGACATGGATGTAGTTGTCATGCCACAGTTTGGGCTGTGGGCCAGAACTGTGGGTGTCTAGATTTGACAGATACTAGAAATGTAACAGCTAGAGGTACAGTCATTATTATGGCAGGTGTATTTGTAAGACATATGTGCATACATACAGTGTGTAACACAGAATTAGCATGAACATGTGTGTTCTTATGGGTATGAGGTGTGACACTGAGCTATTTGTCATAATTTTGTAACTCCAGTCTGCACTGCCTTGCCAGTATGTCAGCACACAGAGTAGGTTTTATGATGACCCTGCCATAAATAGGGGTACAACTGTGGATATTCAGCAACAGTCTGTGCAGTTGTCAGCTCTACCTGATATTGTAGGGATCCTGTATATCCAGCAGCATTTATTTGTCTGTGTACTGGTTCTGTGTTTGTGCCAGAGGCCTAAGTACACTGTGATTTGGGCTACTATATATAGGAGTACTGTGTGACTGGCAATCAGGATATGTTTTGTTATACTCCAGAGGTCAGTTGCCTTACTGATATGTTTTTCAGATGGTTCTGGGTTCAAAATATGGCAGTGGTGTATTTTTTCTCTAAAGTTACATAACTGTAGTGCATAATATATTTACAAAAGCATCACTAATCACCCAGAGCTGATTTGGTGTACTGGTGTGTTGCTCTGACTGTAGTTGACAAGGTCTGTCCTGGTTTCAATACTTGGCAGCTTTGTCTTTTTTTTCCTAATGTTACATGACTACACTGCATGATATATTTACAAAAGCAGTACTAATTCCCTAGAGCTGGTTTGGCTTAGCAGTGTGTTGCTCTGACTCTAGTGCACAGTGTCCTTCGTTTCAGACTTGGCAGTAATGTATTTTTTCCCTAATGTTAAATGACTGTAATGCATGATATATTTACAAAAGCATTAGTAATTCTAACAGCTCATTTGGTGTAGTGGTACATTGCTGTGACTCTAATGCATGGATCCTGGGTTTGACACCTGCCAGGGTTGGTTATTTTGTTGCTGGGCAGAACACTGGCTGAATGAGATAGTGTGATTAAAGCAGTTTATAGCAGGTTTGCATGACACTAAGTGATGCCAAGAGACACTTAGGTTCCCTTAGCTTCACTTAGCGGTGCTTACTCCCGCTTAAACCCATGCTATTTTCAAAAAAGAAAAGAAAAAAGGGTGATAGGAAAGTGGTGAAATGGGGGCAATCAGGGGGAAAAACATTATGAAAGGCAACTAGGGATGTGCAGGATGGGTGTAGGAAAGGACCATAGCTCTCCATTTCTTGCGCAGCAACAGCTGTAAATGATGTGGGCAATTTGGAATTTAGAGCCTCACACGTCACAGGGGGGGTGTGGGCAACATAAATTTGTTGAGTAATTCATGGGGAAATTGATTAATGTCAGTATACGTGGGGATGAAATGGAGAGTTATGTATGGGATGAGATTTTTTCATGGGGAAAGATGCCCCCTTTTTTTAAGGTGAGAGTACGATGTTGAGGAAGGGTTGTAGGTATGTTTGGAGAGGTAAGATGGGTAGGAGAGGTTGCTTTTACAGACAGACAAGACAGCAGATAGGGGTGGTGTATGACACATGAGGGGGTAAACACCTTGGACAGGGAGGGCGGTTGGGAATCAGAGGGCCATGTGCCCCCCAGATGAAAACAGTGGGACTGAGGTCCCCACCAATGGGCAGTTACGACTTCCCTTTCATGGCCCCAAAGTTGGCTGCACTAAGGGCTGGATGACGGGGCCAGCCTGCCCCTTGAGGTGCACCAGTCTGCCCTTGATCTGGCACAGGTGGTCATCCATAACTCTGAACTGGTGTCAGGTGACAGGGTCCTCTCCAAACTCACACCTGGGTGGACAGACACTGTCCCTTGAGGCGGGTCCATATGAGGGTGGTGCAGGACCAGCAGAGGAGGCAGCTGGAGGTTGTGTCCCAGATGTGCTGGGACCCAGTACTGCAGCCAGATGAGGCAGGATAGGCGGCTCCATTGGTATCTGCCTACCCAAACGTGCAATTGTGTTGAGGTTTGTCAAAGTGTATTGGTTAATCATGAACAAAACATTTCAACATTAGATATAACAGCATGCATGGGTGTTCCAATTAACCTAGAACAATAGAATTGGAAAAAACTGCATATCCTGTAGATGATGAATGAATGTCAATTATTACTTTCACAGTAGCAATCACAGTGTACTTTATTAACAGATTCATTCCTACACAGTATTACTACAGTATTGGCTTTCTTTCATCAATAGTAGCTTGTTTGCTGCCTTCATCTGTATTACACAGTACCTGGCATTAGTCACTTATATCAATGTTGGTCTAACAACACATTTATTCAGTACACTCAAAAGACACTATACCTAATGGCAGTAAACAATTACACTTTCTTATTTATTGGACTATATATATTGCAAGTTATATCTGTACTCATCACACTGTTGGCATAGCCTTGCCAGTTGTTCTGCATGGGCCTCAATGTTACGAGCCCTCTCATCTGTAACTGTGGGGGGAAATTCACCATTTTGCATACCTGTTTATCAGTTATTCATACTGCAATTTGATAAATCACCAGTTGATATACTTACAAACTTCTGGGGCATTCAGCATCTTGGATCCATTAGGCCAAGAGCACCCCCTTCCTCCATTTTGGGTCATCATAATGATGAAGGACCTGCTCACCAGTGCAGGGGATGCCAGTAGCAATGGTGAGCTCATGTGCCAGATGGTCCCAGGCCTCAGGCTTGTATTCTGAGCCCTGGTACTGGCCCTGAAACAGTCTGTTGTCATAGCTCTTAATGAGAGCCCAGCCATGACCCTGGACAAACCTCTCAACCTTCCTTGATTTTCAAGGATGTCCCTGATTTTTTACTCAAATTTTAGGTCTGACCCTCTTAATCCCTCTTAAAACTGATGATTGTTGGAAACAAAGTGATTAATTGCACTTAATAAATAATAATAGTAATTAGAGTTATAGACTTCTTATAGTTCAGAAAATGTATATTAGTTCACATTTTTCCATTCTGTCAGTGCCTCAGGTTAACAGTAATAATAATTAAAATGTGTCCCTGATTGTCCCTAATTATTTCTGGATTTGTCCCTGATTCTGTTGAGATTTGTCCCTGATTGGTTGTTAGCTATGTGCCCTCGTGCTGCACCCGAAAGCATGCTCCCTCTCCTATACCTGCCATAGTTCCTACAGGGATCAAACTCTAACAAGTTCTGCCTGTATTCCCACCTGTGCGGTTTAAATAAGGCCATATTCCCACCCTTTGCTGTCATTGAACCATTTTCAAAAATGCTAAGCACAGCTCAGCAGTGCGCAAACCTGCTAAGCTAAGTTGAGCAATGCTTAAAGTGGCAAATGCTTAGCAGTGCTTAGCGGTGTGCAAATCCGCTCAACTGAGCTGAGGAGGGCTTAGAAAGGAACTGCTTAGCAGTGCTCAAACCAACTAAGTAAGCACTGCTAAGTATTGCTCAGACAGGTCCTGTTTAAGCATTGCTTAGCTTGGCTTAGTAGTGCTTAGCAAAACTGAGCTAAGGGCAAACACAATTTTCATTAAAAAAATAAGAATTGAATATTAATTACTCATTATTCATACATTATTATTAAGTGTATGTTACCTTGGTGTGTGACTGTACTGTACCAGACACTTATGTTTAAAAGGTGGTTTTCACCTCATATCTCCACTGACACTGGGATTCTGGGCCAACTACACTACCCTGTTTAACAAATATGAATAACTACATCAATAAATAAAATAAAAATTAATATAAAATGCTTTCCCATGTAAAAGCTGAATGGCCTGTCTTGGTAGTCAAACTGTGCACCTACTGCACATGAAGCTGTGGCTCTAACCACTGAACTAACTTGGCTGTGAAGATTTCAGCTGTACATTTCTATATAGCTTCTCAATACGTTTAAGTGTTGCTGAGCAAAGCACCATGCCACACAAACCCGCTCAGCTACAATTAAGCTTTGAAGAAAAAAAATGTAACCATCAGTTACAAATTGCACAATACACTTCAAATTATAAATAAGTGTCCGAGAAAAGTTTCTTTATTCTTTTAGTGCTGTACGGCACTTTCACAATGCAGGGGATGTGTTACAGATACTGTAACACACTCCCTACATGACATTCACTTCACATTCTTCATGTAAGTGTCTGAGGAAACTTTCTTCATTTTATTAGTGCTGTACGGCACTTTCACAATGCAGGGGTGTGTTATAGATACTGTAATACACTCCCTACATGACATTCACTTTACATTCTTCATGTAAGTGTCCAAGGATACTTTCTTCATTTTTTTAGTGCCATACAGCACTTTCATAGTGCAGGGGGTGTGTTACAGATACTGTAGCACACCCCCTACATGACATTCCCTTCACATTCTTCATGCAAGTGTCCGAGGACACTTTCTTCATTTTTTTAGTACCATACGGCACTTTCACAATGTAGGGGGTGTGTTACGGATACTGTAACAAATTCACTACATGACATTCACTTCACATTCTAAACTGAAGTGTCTGTGGACACTTTCTTTATTGTAAAGTGCTGTATGGCACTTTGAGACTACAGGGGGGGTGTTACAGATCTGTGAGCAGTGTAACACACCCCCAAGCACTGATTCAGTATCCGTGTACTTGACTCCCCCTCAGTAGCGCACCTTCATTAATATGCCAGGTGCACTACTGAGAAGAAGGTGTGGACATTGACACCATTCACTCCATGTAGGAATAATACTATTTCTACACGGAGTTTATTAAATCCGGGGGATTGTTTTTTGTTGTTTATAACCATAATTTGTGTTTTGTTTCTAAATATCTGGTATTCTTATTTTGAAATTAGGGTCAGTTATTTTTCCATAATATCCAGGCTTTCCCTCTGAGATATATTGTGTATCTGGTTTCTAGAGTTAGCTATGGTACAGGTATATGTTTTAATTCTTTTTCTGTAAAGGTGCTGTAGAATTTAGAATTGTTAAAAATGACTTGGTGAAAAATTGTACAGCATTGTTGTGAGGGAGTTATTAAATGGGAATCCAGTTACACTGTCCAAGGTGATTTTTAAACAGGGATTATTGGAAGTGTTTTTGAGATGTAAACCATATAAATAAAGTTTTAACATTCCCATGGATTCAGAAAGACTTTGTATGTTGCAGAAGCCTTACCTCATAAGGTCTCTGCACTGTACTGTCTTTTTGATTCAAAGTCTGTTCTGCTGCTGAGGTTTTTCCCTTGCAGAGGCCTGAGTATGGAAAGTTGTCTTGCAGGTGAAGCTGCATGTTAATATGGCAGCCTATGGAAGTGACTAAAGCTATGTGCTGTCCCTTGCAATTATTTCCAGATCCCAAATCATTCAGCTAAATAAAATTTCACTCTGTGGGGACAAATGAATTTCATCTCACAATGCAGTGCCCACGGGATCAGAGTGAATGTGTGTATGTGTGTTTGTGTGTGTGTGTGTGTGTGTGTGTGTGTGTGTGTGTGTGTGTGTGTGTGTGTGTGTGTGTGTCTGTTTGGATGGTCATACAACTGGGGTTAAAAGGGGGACTGCAAGTCTGAATGTGCACGTGCCCAAGTGTATATCTATGTGTGCTTGTCTGTCTGTGCATGGGTGTCTGAGTGTATAGATATATATATATATATATATATATATATATATATATATATATATATATATAATATATATATATATATATATATATATATATATATATTTATATGTATGTATATATATATAGATATATATATATATATATATATATATATATACATATATAGGTCTACCTCATATGATCAACACTTATTTCACCGACACTAAAACACCTACAGCTCAAAACACCGAAAACTCATTTGATCGAAACTCATCGATAACATCGACACATGAAATTTAAAGCATTATGCCCTTTCCCCACTGTAGCGTGACTCTGGAGTTAGAATAAATAGTTAGGAGGGTGTGGAGCCCCCTACATTATTTAGATAAATATTGTCATTGCTGTTATAAGTATCCATGTGTATGTTTAAAATTTATGAATTATGTGGGGGGCTTCGCCCCCACACCCCCCAATGTGGTGTTCTGTTCCCCCCACACCCCCCCATCTATTTATTCTAACTCCAGGGTCACACTACAGTGGGGAAAGGGCATAATGCTTTGAATTTCATGTGTTGATGTTATGAGTTTCGATCAAATGAGTTTTTGGTGTTTTGAGCTTTAGGTGTTTTGGTCTCTCTGAAATAGACCTATATATATATATATATATATATATATATATATATATATATATATATATATATATATATATATATATAAATACACACTCACTTTTGTCGAGTAGCCCTACTCGGGGATTGTTAATCTCACACACCTATATGACCATTTGCATATATCAACCAAATGCAGTTGATTAAACAAATGTTGACAAACAAGCATTTAAACCAATTTTAGGATTCCTACACACACACACACACACACACACACACACACACACACACTTTATTCCTGTAGTATAAAATATTATGGTTTGTTTCTTATCTATTTCTACTTTATTTTGTCCATCTATATATGCTGCTAAGATGATCTTATATTATGACAGAGCTGTTATATTTCAGGAAGTTCTGTTACATTCATTCTCTTTGGCTGCCTTTCAGAGGGATTCTTTGCACTCTTTCAGGCATGTTCTGAGTATGTGGACTAACTGCCAACAACAACTTAAATGCCCTGCCATGTCTAGGACTTCATGATATACTAAGAAGGACATTATGAAGTTTGTCTGTACACTCAGACAACTAGCTGAATGACTCAAGGCCACATCATTTGTGCTACCTAAAGCATTCTGAATGGAAAATTTTCCCTCATTAATTTGCTTTCCTGACTAGAAAAGGTTGAATTTCTCATACTAATAATTACATAAATAACTTATTCTCTTTCATCACATCATATTTAAAACAGCATTCTAAATGGAATGACACAGATGCAAACTATTTGATTACTTGTTATGCATTTAGAGATGCCTTTCCATTTGATTAGTCATTTTAGTGTCTCCACTTCTTGAAGTTAGTCTTCGAGATTAGAATTGAAAACAATAGCTATTACTCCGGCATGTCTTAAACTAGTGCTATAACATCCTACCCACCTAGGATTACATTAAAAAGTGTCTTAATTTACTTGTTCCAGTACTTGAGTACAAGGCATAGTGATCCACTCTTCCTTTTGTTTTTCTTATTTGCTTGTATTATTACAGATTGGTTTCATTTATTATACTGTATTTAAACATGCATATTTCCTGTCTTTTGGGAATAATTTATGTACTCAAAATTGTTGTCAGCTATACAGATGTTGAATTGCATGTAACAGTACATCCCAGTATAAAATAAATAAAACATTTCCTTAGATTTTCTGTGGCCTTGGGGTAGAAATATGTATTTCTGAGGATGGAAAGGGTAATGAATTTGTAAAAATCATTGTCCCCCAGTGTATACACCACAAGTTATACTTTAATATAGTGTAGCTGTTTTAATTGAAATATTTGCCACAGAGTTGTCTTTTCAAATAGTTAGTAAGGTAAATTACAACTGTATGTAGTGTCTAAAATTGTGCTTAATTTCATGGTGACTTGAGTTACGTGGATAAAAGCAAATCGATACATTTCACTGGCTGAAATGAGAGTATTTACCAGTTTATTGATATACTGCTTCAGTATTTTATCTATCAGGATTCTTCAAATAAAGGTGTCTCCAACAATTTTACAGAGTAATGCAAATACCATCACCCCTGCTGAAATGTGGACCATTTTTATGGGCTTAGTTGGCCATTCCTGGTTAAGAACAGCAAATAAATAAATAAACAGTTAATACAAACTAGATGTACATTAATATGCTGCTATTTTTTCATTATATATGTCTCCTAATATTAATAATCATAGTTGGTTTCTTAGGTGCACAATATTAACTATACTATGGGATATTGACTCAGTAAAAATGATTGCATGCTTTGAGACTGCGATGTTATTAATTATCCATAATAAATGGCAGACATGTTTTGCATTAATCTAGAATTGTATTAGAGGTGGACAGGAATAAGACCCATGCTGTTAAGCAACTGTTGATCCTAAAATGCCTATCCAACATGCTGACCTTGTTCCAGGAAACATATTTGTTTAGCATTTGAAAACTGCTCTGCAAGAATTTCCATAAAATATTATTTCAAACAGAAATAGAGAGGTAGCAATGGGGAGTTAATTTTAGAGGTCACACCAACAAAACAAACTTGGACCATCAGGATCCCAATCATTGCACAAGGCATTTTTTATTGTTGTAAAGGAAGTGTGTGTGCTGTGCTAAAATCACAATTTCAACAAACTGGGCTTCTTCAGGCATTTCATCTCTTGCTACCTGAAATTTAAAAGAAAGCAGCTGCCCTATATGCAAGCCGTTAACTGGTGTAATCAGCACTGTGGAAGAGGTGTCAAATGCCCCAACTATAAATCTGTAGCTTTTCACAATACAGAAAAAAGCTCCCAGAAAACATCCTCACAACAATCCTGGAAACTTACCCGTTCCTAATAAAGGAAAAACTCAGAATTGAAATTGGAGTACTTTCTATAATGACTAGTTGAGAGAGAATGAGAGTGCTGCTGTACAGATGTTGAAATTCTTTGTTGACAATTCATTAACCACTGAACTTTTAGAGACCTTTACTCTGTTGCCATAGCCATCATCTTCATTGTCATCTGCTGAGGCTGAAAGATGCTTTTCAGCACTGAGCACAGTGTGCTAAAACATTTCTTTACAGTACAGTGGGGCAGGAAGTACTAAATTAATTGCTTATAATATCTATAGAAAAAAGAGATAATATACGAAATAAACATTAATCAAAGTTATTCATTTGTTTGCAAAATACAAGGATGGATGAATGAACTTTATATTTAAGTACAAAACCTAAAGCATGCCTTTAGGATCAGAGGCACAGGGTCACTTATATGGTACTGGACAACTGCAAAGCTTATTATTGCAATGTTTTTTCTCGGGAAACTTTAAATAGTTGCCTGGGAATTGTGAACAAAAAAAAAATCCTGGTTCCAATATGAAATGGTGTTTTATGTTCCCTGGCCATAATAGAAATGAAAAATTCAAAGAAGAAGTACTATCTTCACATGCAACAGAACAATAAGGTAATACATATGCACAATGTCACACGGGTAGGTCTTCATTTATGATGTTTCTGTTTTGTTTCATCTTTAAAGACGTTCAGTAGGCAGATTTTCTACACAGTTCAAATTCTGAGAATCTGAAAGTAGCATTTGTGGTCTCAATGTGTGGCTGCTCAAATTGTAGTAATTTATTGTAAATATCTATTCTATTTCTTTATTTATTATTTGTTGACAAGGAAAGGTCTGACTGGGCAAAATCCATTTTCAGCAGAGGTCTGGGAAGAAAAGCTCCGCATTTGTGTTACGCACAATGTACATTTATAATTGCAGGGTAAAAACACCTATACATGAGTTTATTTACATGATTTTTAAATATTTGAAAATATTTCTTACATGAACATGATATTTTAATACAAAAAAACAAGAGAGAAATTAACATGAATTGGCTAATTATTGAATAGAGAAATAAGATACAATAACAATTTATGCATTTATATCATGGTGGCTACAGGAAAAAGATCTAACTGGGGTGTTTTTGAGTTTAGTAATAATTTACAGACAGACAAGTAGAGTATAGTTTAAAAATGATGAGAGATATAAAAGGAGAAGTTATAGAAATGAGCAGGAAGATAAAAGGACAGAGAAATAATTGTAGTTAGTGGTGGGCTGTGAAAGAAGTAAGAAAAAGCAAGAGTTTAGGAAATAAGTGCAGCCTGAGGAGGAGCAATAAGGTACAAAAAGATTGGGAAGCCAAGTGGCTGCAAGAGTTGGAGAAATGTAATTTGATTACAGCTAGCCAGGTGAGCAGGAAGAACACAACCATCTTTAGCATAGGTGCTGTTTAAGCAAAGTTTTGAAACTATTTAAGTTTTCTCTTTTAACCGCATAGGAATTTCATTCCTGAGTTTTGAACACATGACAGTAGAGAAAGTCTCCACCAGTGTTGAATGTTTTAGTGATACATGGTAAAAGTTTATTGCTAGAAAGACGTTCTCTAGTGGGTGAATAGTACAGTAGAGTATTTATAATGCTGGGTCTTTGGAGAGTACATTAGGCTGTGGGCAATGATTAATTCTGAGTATGTCAACTAGTATGGGAATTCAAGCCAGTTTAATTGTTTTAATGCAAGGCAGTTCTGTGTTTTATAAGGTTTGTTGGTTACAAATTTAGCTATTTTGTAGTAGCAGGGAACTAGTTTAGTTTTATATGTAGTTTTGATATTTGTAAGAATAGGGAAATCATATAATAGAGGATACACGTTACAGCTAAGCTAATCCTTGCTTTATCTGTCAGGTAGTGTTTAGCCCTATAAAAAGAGATGAGTTTTTGGTTTTGGTAACTTTTCTTGATGGAATGAAGTATGTGGTAAAGAAATTTGAGGTTGTTATCTATTATGACTCCAAGTAGTTTAGTCTGGCTCAGACTTATGGTTTCTGTTTTGTGTTATTACTTCAGGTAATATAAAATGTGTGTTTCTGGTTAGGGTGTTGTTTTGGAGTAAATAGCATAAGTTTTTTTTTGTTTGTTTGGTATTTTTTGGCGTTAAGTAGAAAGTTAGAATTTTTTAGCCATATTTCTTGTCAGTGAATGAATTTTGAGTGATTTCCTGTAATTTTGTTATGGATGGGGCACAGCAGATAAGGGCTGAATCATTGCTATATTGTACAAGAGTGGCAGGTGTTGTTACAATATTGTTTATTTATGAAAATATTAAATAGAGGCAGCCACGGTGGTGCAGTGGTTAGCATTGCCATCTCACAGCAAGAGGTTCTCCGGTTCGATTCTCGGCTTGGGTACCTTCTGTGTGGAGTCTGCATGTCCTCCCTGTGGTCACGTGGGTTTCCTCCGGGTGCTCGGATTTCCTCCCACATCCCAAAGACATGCAGTAGGTGGATTGGACACTCTAAATTGGCCCTAGGTGTGCTTGTGTGTGCCTTCTGTGGAAGGTTGGGCGCCAGGTTGGCAACTCGACACCGTAAAACTCCACTGCCAATCATGAGCAGACAGATGATCCACTATGGCGATGCCGAAAGTAGAAGAAGAAGAAGATGAAAATATTAAATAGAAGGGGGCTGAGTATTGACCCTTGGGGAACACCAACAGAGGTTGGTTGAAATGCTGAAAGGTTTTGTTGCCATTTAGTTGCCTGCTGACGACTGCATAAATAACCATTAGACACTGGAGGGGGGAGGGGAAATGAGACTTAGTATTGCAAGTTCAGAGAGGAACTTTTGCTGGGACACTGTGCCAAATGCTTTGAAAAGTCAAGGAATAGTGAAGAAACAAGGTTGCCCTCATTTCTGTATTGGTATACTATGCTGGTGAAGTTGAGGAGGGCAGTAGTAGTACTCTGGTTGGGCCTGAAACCGTGCTGGGTGTTGAAGAGGAGGTTGTGTTTGGTTATCTGTTTCATAAGCTGAGAGTGAATACATTTCTGAAGGATTTTAGAGTGGGGTAATAGGATAGCAAAAGGCCTAAGTTAACTCTGTTGAAGTACCTCCTTTGTGAACGGGTATAATAGGAATTTTTTCCCATAAGGATTGGACATAGTTTTCAGTTATTGACCTAAGATATCACTTTCACTTTCACACTAAGCACCTGCAGCAATTAGAGAGACATCAGAGGTTTCTAATAAAGAAGATCAAGGGACTCCAGCATGTACCTTACACAGATGGACTAAAGTCCCTGTCACTACACTCTGTATCATAGAGACTTCTTAGCTGAGACTTACGCCTGGCCTACACAGCAATCCAAGAACCAAGCCTAATGAACTTGCTGCATATCCATAAATCAAATGGGGCTAGGGCTACCTGTTCCAGGGACCTAAATATGGCCTGAGACTTAAATAGAACATGCTGGAGGGACAGATTTATCTCCCAGTTACTGCTGCATCTTTGGAAAAGGCTACCAATTCATGTGAAATAGGACACCTCTATGACACTGTTTAAGAGAAACCTAGATGACTGGATAGGTCACCATAACTTCTTACCAGGGATAGAGCCTACAACCCTCCTGGACATGCACAGTCATCAGTAAATGCAATCTTGGGTATTGACTAGCATTTCTGTAGTATTACATTGGGATAAAATGGCTAGGCTTAAAATGGCCTCCGGGTCGATAGCCTAGTAATCTCCTATGATTTTATGATCCTATATTGTCATAATGGAAATAAACTCACATGAAAGCAAATGTCTTTACATCACAGGTGTAAGTAGTTTACTGTAATTAGGGCAAAGTAGTTTTCTGTTTAGAGATGTTGGGATTTGTGGTATTATAGTAGAGCCTGCTCAAGCATGTCATATATCTGAAATGAAGTCTCTTATTCAGTCTGTCTCTGGAATGTATTTTGAAGAAGAGAAACACTTTTGGAAGACTATTGAGCATGTGCAATAGTGTATACAGAGTTATTTACTTTAAACTATAACCACGGTCAAAGCTGACCTCACTCTAATGTAGCTCTTCCTGTTCCAGTTAACTTCATCCATTCAGTTGCTCCATCCACAGGCAGCCTCAAGTAGGAAAAACAGCACCATATTTCTCCACTTGGAGCAATCATTACACTACCATTCTTGTGATTAAATATAGATTGGAACAATACGTATAGCTCCTCATTTAGGCCACTTCCTGCCTCCTATAGCCACATACCACTTGGGAATGGTCCTTGCCTACCAGCCAGATGTTGTTTCACATGTAACACTCAATGACCACTGTTCTACACTGACAAATCTCAACCTTTGACCTAGCACCCACCTACTAATGGCCTATGCCGATAGGCATTAGTTATAAGTAAAAGAAGATACCTGGAAAAATCATCCCCTTTCCACTTAGCCATTGTTCTGAAGTGTAGCTTAATGTGTGGAGTATCTCAAACTGATCGATCTTGTTTCTACCAACAAACAGATACTGACTATGCTTTCCCATCTCTTCCAAACAATATACTGCATTTACAAAGCAAATACTTTAGACCTTGCATGAAGAAAATGATGGGCCTAATGTCAGTAAGGAGTGTAAATAACTGAATACCTTGGTAAACAAAAAAATAGCTGCAAACAAAATATATTCTCTGTCCTGCAAAATGATTTAATGTTTATAAATGGATGCCTGTTGAAAGTTTGAGGATCAGTACCACAATCTTAGAACATTGAAAATATATGTGGGAGCATGGAGGAATAAAAACTAATTGTGAGATTGTGGTATTTTGGAGGAGCTCACCCTCCCTTTCAGAGTTAATATACATAGAGATATCAGTCCCCTACATCAGACAGTTTGTGTGAGGTGGGGATAAAACCTCCAGCAAAAACATTTAAAATGTATAAAGAGTGCATTTTGAACTTTGTTGTTGTTGTTGTTGAATTGCAGATTAATTTCAAAGTTTCAAGACTCACATTATCAGGTCTTATCTTCCAGGAAGCATTTCTGAATCTGCAAATGATGAATGCAAAGAAAAAAAAATGGTAGTGTCAGTGAATCCACAGGAAACACACACTGACCTTTGATCCTGGGAATAATCAGAAGGATGTAGGTTATTTTCCCATACCATTTGACTGGATCTATACTCTAATGTTGCAACTACAGTACAGCATTAGGGAGGTGCTGTTCTACAGATAAAATATTAAACCAAAGTCCCATCTGTCTGAGCTGGTGTGAGCACAACAGGGTATAAATATTCCACTATATTGAAAAAGAGTAGGGACACTTTATTTAAAACTAAAACTTCATATAAATATAATCTATTTAAATAAGTCACAAATTCATTTTAAAAATCTTAACAAAATAACAGTACACAAACAGGTGTCTAAAACAAGACAAACACAGACACTAAAAACGCAAAATAAATAAATATAAATAAATTACATTATATTTTATACTTTCTACTACATAATTACTAATTTAAAAACAAACACTAGGGAAATGTAGACTTCCCACCCCATTTTCAATAATCAAAGCCTTATTTTTAGTAATGAAACCCCGAACTTCCAAATTTTGCTATCTAGCACTTCAGAACATCTTCCTACCCATAGTTCCCAAAAACATTTAAATAGAACTTCACCCATACTGTCCTTTTGTGCCCAACCATAATGTCCATACTATATCATCTGTAACAAAATTTACTTGACTCCTTAGTTTTCATCATCTTTCACTGTTTTGAATTCATTTTGAATTAATTTTAACTGACTTGGAGTTATTTCATCTAGCCAGACTGGAGCAATCGTATAATAATATTGCAAAGTTTGCAACTAACCACACATCACTGTCTTGCACTTCAGTCCTTTTACTGGCCTGAGTCACCTAATCTATTAGCCTATATTCGCATTAAGACTGCCCACAGCATTTTGTGCAGCCCAGACAGATGCTCTGTCAGAGACCAGTTATTACACTGGTACTGCCTTCACAGAGAACTGGGTTCACTAAACCAGGATCTGATGCTTACTCGGAAAATTTACAAATCATAACAGTGATTGCCTGTACTCTGTGGTAGTCTGTACTCTGTATACATTGCTAAACAGTAGAACTTTCTTCAACAAACATATCTCATCAACTGTTTAAAACCATCTTGAAAAAATACCCATCAGTAAAATGGTCCTGCACTTGCACCACTCCCATTATCAAGCCCCTTCTTAGTCTAATCATTTCCCACCTAAAATTTAAAATATCAGTAAAATCATACTGCTCAACAATATAATCCTGCTCTTCTATCATCACCATTAATAAGTCCACTTCTTACACATCTAAATCAAGCAAATATCATAAAACTAATATACTTTGTCACATGTTTACATGTCTCAAGTGAATAATTGTTTGGATAAAATATGCATATGACCTGATATCATGATCAGATATGATATCATCTGCATTTGTTGTACTAAAATTTTAATGTAACTTTGCACATAAACTGTAAAATAATGCTGAATATATTTTAGGTATGTATGACTTTAATGTTGTAAATACTGTATAGTGTACTTAACAGCGGTGATTAACTATTGAACTGTATATATATATATATATATATATATATATATATATATATATATATATATATATATTCATCTGCGCACACTCACACACACACACACACACACACACACACACACACACACACACACGCACACACATATTATATAGTATATTTTTATTGTTGGATCATGTAATGTGGAGCTTTAGTCTCTGAGCCTTTGGCTTTCCCAGTAAGAAAAATCAAATAAATATATCAATAATTAAATTCTGCCCATAATCCTATAATCTTATTATATGAACCACTGTCTCTGCAATATTATAGCCTTTTACTTGACATAAACATTATGCAATTCTTTTATAATTCATTTCTGTTAACTGGTAATATATTAATGTTCCCACCAGAATAAAACATTGCATTGTATCTTATTTTTTTAATTTTTCTATGTCTTCTATCAATAGCTTTTCTTACTTCACCCTCAGTTCCTTCCATCTATTAGTACAAGTAAATTTCTGCATCACCATTTCATACCATTTCCTCATGTTTTTATCTACATCACCAATATTTATCTTTGACAGATAAATAAATGGATAAATATTGGTGATAGCATTGTTGCCTCACAGCAAGAGGTTCTCCTGTTCGATTCTTGGCTGGAGTGCCTTCTGTGTGGAGTCTGCATGTCCTTCCCCACGGTCGAGTGTCCTCCGAAAGACATGTGTGAATGGGCGTGCCTCCACTGAAGGTTGGACATCGGGCTGGCAACTCGGCACCATAAAAATCTACTGCCAATCATTAGCGGACCAGAGTTCCGCTGTGGTGACCCCTAAAAGACCAAAAGACAAACAATAACCAATATTTATCTTTGACATACTAATTGTCCTCACATAATGCTATATAATAATAGCTTTTCCATACTATTTGTTGTTACTGTCCATGATTCATTCCTAATATACTTCTTCTTTTCTCTTACCACCTTTCCTAACAATATGCATGACTTAAACTCTATAGGTTCGTAGGTTCATAGCCTAGTACTAAGCTATCTGCCCTTGGCGGCCATTTTAAGCCTAGCCAAATTTCACATTTCAATGGTAAGAATCAAAACCTGTACCTTTTGTATATGAGGTAAACACCATAACTATTATGCCAACTCCATAACACAAGCATATTTTGAATTATCAGAATGCAAATGCAGTAAAACTGAGGCAATCAATACCAGCATGCAGAAATTCGACACATCAAAAAATTCAAAACAATGGAACTACTAAACTGACTGAAAAAAGAAACATGCAGTTTCCTTTTGCGATCAGAACACCAAAACCCATCACACAAATTTGTCTGACTAGTCGCAGTGTTATGGAAAGTTATGGAGTTAGGATTAGGGTTAGCAGGTATTAATAAAGTGGACAGGGGGCAAATCCCACAACCACTCCTATCCTCTAATGTCAAAACCTTCAGAAAATCTAAAGGTTTTGGCATAATTTCCCAGACTCACACTACCTTACCCATAAACATTCAGTGGTCTAGGCGAACTTTGAAACGTTAAAATTTTGATGAAAGGAACAATCAACAACATTTCACAATCATTCACTTTGTTGATCAAGAACAAATTTGATGGAGTGAATGATATCCCATAGAACATAACATAATTGTGCTGATGCCAGAAATATCACAGTTCACTAAATCTGAGACCCATTCTTCTTTCTTTTATTATATAAAATTCCCCTCCTAATCAGATTCAAACTAGAACCCCAGATTAAAAAATCTAGCCAATGACTTAGTTTGCAAAACCTCGGAAAAATTAAAATCGCTTCCAACATATCCCAAAATGCATAACAGAAGTGAATTAATCAATTGCCTTGTCTCAAAAATCATCTGGAATTCCATCCACAATTCTTTTTAATCTATAAACCCATTATTGGTCTATCTTTTTGTCATTTGCATACTAAATCCTTGAAACAATTATTTCCTTCTTATCAAAGTAAATATTCCACATTTTAGTTCTATTTCCAAAACCCTTACTTTTATACTTATCTAATCTTAATCCAGCTTTTTTTCTATTTCTCTTTCAGCTGTCCTAATGCTTTAACCAATAAATTATTTCTACCCATCAGTACTACATCATTTGTTTAAATCTTCATCACCTGCACAAGCATAACTATTCCCCATTCAACTCCTTCTACTTACTTTAGCACAATTGGAACTATTTTAATGTCATTTTGCCCCTGTATCTGCCAACCATCAAATGCCCCATTCATTCCTCAGGCCTTAAGACTTCCACCTCACTGCTAGGGACTGGGCTGCCTAGAGAAGAACATCATTCAGGTAGCTAAGACTAAGAACTGTTCCCTTTCACCTCCTTCACCCTCTGACTTAACCATCATAACTATTCCATTCAACAGTAAGTCAGATAGAAGACCACACATGGATTATCCCTAGTTAATGACTTCATTCATTTTTGCTTTTTTTCCCTTATCCATCCTTTTATTAAAGAAGTGACATAAGTCCTATCATAAAATATTTTATGGTCATTTTATTGTTTTTTCAAATCTATATTATTTCACAGTTCTTCACATTGATTATAGTTAGCACAATTAAATGCATTTATTTATTATTTGTAAATGAGGCAGATGGACTGTCTACTGTCCTTTTTCAGCCACGACCCAGTCTTAACAAGCATTAACAGATATAAAATAATAAAACAATTAATTACAAAGGATTATGAGAAGATACCCAGTGAGAAAATAGATCATAAAATGTAAAATAAATATTTGCGTATAATAAACAGCAGATACATATAGGTCGACATCAAGTATTTCTCTGTAGAAATATAAACAATAAGAATTGTAGAGTATCATAAAAAGGCTGATACAGTCTATCACATACCACTAAATAGCCATCGCTGTCCCTCTTACTATAGAATGAACAGTCTCCTTTACCATTGTCAGTAATGCTCTCAAATCTCTGCCTGTACTTTTCTGTATGCCTCCTCAGCTGT
This sequence comes from Protopterus annectens, assembly GCF_019279795.1. Taxonomy (NCBI): domain Eukaryota; kingdom Metazoa; phylum Chordata; order Ceratodontiformes; family Protopteridae; genus Protopterus; species Protopterus annectens. The sequence continues at coordinate 908,593,001 of NC_056746.1, forward strand.
GATGGTCTCCATCAATCTTGTCACTCTTACTTGTAATATCTTCATCAACGTTTATAACAATATTACCAGAAGTCAAACCAGTGGCTTTCATTGTTTTTTTTTCAGTTGTTGTTTTTTCCTTTTACCATATTTTCAAAATGTTACCTCCTACCCGCTCCTCCGTTATTCGATTTTAAAACTATTGATTTAACATATTCGCATATAACTCGCTGTCCTAACTCATTATCAAAATCATGCCCAACATCATCCAAACCAGGCACAGTATTTACTTAAACTACCTTCATAATTCCATTTAACTCCTTACAAGTATCCCACCAAAAGAGGAGTCATGGAGCTGATTGCATACTATAAACTCAAACAAAACAACACTGGCAATTTCATTCCCTAAACAGTCCTTTCCCTTTTTACTTAGCTTTTTTGCTTACCGTGTTTCCATACGGTTCACTTCCTTCCCCATATACATGCATCTTTCTCTAGCACACATTATAACCTTTTTGTTCTGTGTACTACTACTTTCACTTCACTCTTCCCTCGTGCCTTCTCTTTTAACACCTTTACTTATTAAAGGCAGTCACTTTTTTCTATCTTTTCCTTTCCTGAACTACAAATTCCTGCCTATTCATCCATGTTTTTAATCTACTGTATTTTAAGCATTTCTTTTTCTTTGCTTAAAACTACATATTCATTACTTCTAACAATTTAGTTTACTTCTGTCTTCTTATTTTTTACATTTTCATGCCCATGCCACACTGCTTCTATCATAATAAATTACTTTTAAACTTCATTTTAGATGGCATCTATCATAACATCCAGTCAGTATAAAACTCCATTGTAATATCTTTCTGGACCCATATTTTATTAACTATTCCACTCACTATGTCTTTCTCTAATACTGGCCCATTCTATCTTTTATATCAGTTTCCTAATTTCCTGATTTGGGCAGTCTTGCAATTGCTCAGCGTCCTGGAAGCTTTTGTAGAATTAGTAAGAGTTGTATTTAAGGTCTCAATGACACAAGTATGAACAATGTTTGGACTCACAGGGGTGTTCCCAGCTAGAGAAGGTGTGCATTAAAGTTCAGTTCTGAGACCACTGCTTTTCATACTGGTGATGGACTGCATTAGCTCTCAGTTCAATTCTGCTGCTAATAGTAATGTACTGCATTAGAAAACAGGTCAGAGGAAACAGATCAACAAAGCTGCTGAATGCTGATGATTTAGCGCTACAAGCAAACTGAATAGGAGCTGCAGCAAATGGTGTGGAACTGGAATGTAAAACTGGAGGCACATGGAATAAAACTGACTACTGACAAGACAGTGGTCATGGAGGCAAATGGAAGAAATCAGACGATACTGAAAACTGAGACGCAAGGGAAATAGTAGAGCAGGGTACCAGCTTCAATTGTCTGGGAGGTGAGGTTGAGAAGAAGGGACATGTGAATGAGGAAGTCAATGTTATGATCAGAGGTTCTGCAGCTGACTGGCACAAAAAATCATGGATGGTGTATGGCTGTAGAATAACAAAGACATTGAAAGGTCATATGTACAAAACAGCAATGTGTCCAGTGCTCCTGGATGTTGAAAAACATGGGCAGTGAAGGCAAAGAAGCTGAGGCAGCTTGAGATGATAGAGATGAAGTGCCTGAGATGGGTAGTCAGATGCACACTGTGACAGAGATGAAGAAATGAGGGCACCAGAGCTGAAGACAAAATAGTCCTCATTGAACAAAAAGGCAAGAAGAAAAGATTGCAGTGATTTGGCTACATAAGCAAGAAAGAAGATGATTAGCAAAGTAGATTTATGCACAAACACTGATTTAGTTCAATTTCCCTAAAAGAGAATGGGAAATCCACTACTCATGGTTCAAAGAGTGGGGCGGGATTGCTTGGAGGGAATGCCTCCTGAAGAAGTGTCAAGATGTCCCCAGTCATCAGCCCAGTGCACACTTTTCATTGGCACTTGGACAGGTGCATGTGGAGACAGGGCCACAAAAGGTGAAAATCCTTGAACCACCCTTTATGGCTGTCTAAATGATGACAAACTCTTCTCACCCCAATAATAAGGAATGAATGGACCAAATGGCCAGGATGGAGCTAATAAAAAAAGGACAATGTAAACATGATATTTTAAGCAGAACAAGAAAGATTACTAAGGTTATAGTGGAAGTTAGAAAACAATACATTGCCATTACTTCTTAACCCTATTTTTAGTTAACAGTGACCTCTCATATACAGTAAATAAAGACAAGGAAGAAGTTCTACATAGATTTTTAGTGCCAAATCCTTTTATTTTATGACACCAATAAAGGACTCATTCCATAGTCATGTGTCAGAAGGATACCTTTTGTTGCACAAAACTAAGGCAAGAATGTTAGCCAGATTTTAATGTATAGGTATAAATAAAATGGCAGACAATTTCTGTATTTCTTGTCTAGAATGTCATAAAACTACACCCTTTTTTTGGATTAATAGTCCATTGATTCCAGTGCCTGTTGTGAAGGTGCAATTTGAGCACATTGCTATAGATATTGTATAAGCATCAGTAAAATCTAACAATGAGTATCAGTACACAACAGTGATAATGTAGTGAGCTACTCCAGTTTGAGAAGCTGTACCATTGCACAAGACTAATGCTAAGGCTACTGCCTAATGCTAAGGCTATTAGAGAGCTGGGACTGTTATTCTGTAGAATCTGTATCCCTAAATAGATACTTTCTGGCCAATGTACACTCTTTATGTCAAGGGTATTGCATTCATTATGTTAGTGTTTTAAAATTAGGTAGTTGAAAACAGATTGTTGGTTTAGTAGAGAGTTTCAATAAAACACTGAAGTCCATGTTAAGGAAAGTAAATGATACAGATGATAAGAACAGTGAGTACTTGTTACCTTACTTGTGTCTTCTTGATATTTGCAGGAAGAGAGATGCCACAAGCCTGTGGAAGAAACAAGCACCATTTAGAAGTGTAGTAGAATATTATTTTAGTTTAAGGAACAGATTAAAGATGACTATACCCATACTGAAGGAGCACATGCAGAAAGCCCAGGAGATGCAACAATGTGTTTACAACTAGAAAGCCCAATTTAGAGAATGCAGCTCATGAGATGATGTGTCTTTCTAAGTGCTAAGGGCCATTTGAGGTAATTGAAAGAATAAATGCATCAAACTATAAAGTTATACAATCAGCAAAGAGAAATATAGAGGAAATCTATCTTGTTAATGTACTAAACCAAGGGAAAGCAGTAGAATGTTCTGTAATTAGCTTGCAAATTGAAGTTCATACAGGAGAGCCCAGACAATTTCTACCTAAAGGACAGTTGCAGGAATCCCTGTCAAAAGTATAACATTTAGAAATAAAGAGTGCCCTCAGACATGTCTGGGAGAACTGAACTAAGTGAAAATAATATAGCGACAATATATGAGTGAAGGTTACATTGAGGCCTTAGAGAATACCAGACTCGCAGAAACAATCAGTAAGAGAAAGTGTTCAAAAGATGTTCAAATAAGGAGTAATAGAAGAGTTACAGAGTGAATAAAGCAGCCCAATAGTGACAGTTCCTAAACCTGATGGAAGTATCAGATTCCTTAATAATTTTAGGGCACTGAATAACATTTTGAGTTTGACAGCTATCCTATGTCCAGAGCTGACAAACTGATAGAAAACTTAGAAAATGCTAGATAATTGACAACCCCACCCTTAAGATAAGGGTATTATCAGATAACACTTTACCTCCTGTTAAATAAAAAAACAGGTTCTATAACCCCTGAAGTTTTATCTCATAACATGTTGTTACCATTTGGCTTATGTGAAGCTCCAGCAAACTTTCAGAGGTTGAAGGATATAGTAATAAAGTACCACTCATGATATGCTACTGGTTATTTAGATGATGTAGCCATCCATGTGGTCATCCATGCATAGGACTGGGAGCCTTACAAAGAGTCCTGGTTCTGTTAAAATCTATATTACAGACATGCTTGACCAGGACATTGTGGAAGCCAAGTATTTGTGAGACCTTATAGGAAGATGAGTGATAAAATTACAACTACAAAAAACTGGCCTATACCCTCCACCAAAAGACAGGTAAAGGCCTTACTTGGACTAGCTGGATACTGCAAATAATTTGTACCTAATTTTGCAACTACGTTTTAGCTCTGCAAATCCTGTTTTGGCATCCTGGAAGCTACTACAGCTGCAGAAAGGAGAAAGATAAACTTTGATTGACTACAAGTACCTCTATTTGCATTTTTTGGACTATAATTGTTTTCCACACTTTAAAATAGCCATTTTTAGCTTACTGCATTTACTGACACTGTATTTTGCTATTTAAGATTGCTTACTGCACTTTTTAGTCATTTTTAAGTTATTTCTACTGTATTTACTGTTGTAGGCTACACACTCAAGTGTGCTAGCTTTTTTCTGTGCCTTAAAAGTGTGTTTACTGCTGTTTAAATTGTTTTTCTAACAGTTTTTTCCAAAAAAGAAAAATAAATCCTATCTGTTTCCTCTTTTACCGCCATTTTCTCTAGCTAGAATAGTCCGGATTTCAGATTTGCTGATTCCAGGACTGTATTTTGAGTTTCTGAGTTGCTCAGATCTTGCTGTGGTAAAGGGAAGTCTTTATGCTTATCAGTGGGAGTGGTAAGCACCGAGACGCCTATCTATCACTAGATAAGTGGTTTCCAGCTCTAAAATTGTACCTTATTGGCTGTTTTAGGCTGCTTTCTATCCCTTTCAACTTTCTGCCTTAAAAACCTGTGTTTGCGTGGGTTGGCACTTGTTTTAGCACTGCGGATCCTGTTTTGGCATCCTGCAAACTACTACAGCAGCAGAAAGGAGAAAGAGAGACTTTGATTGACTATAACTATCTCCATTTGCCTTTTTTTTACTATAATTGCTTTCCACACTTTAAACTAGCTGCTTGTCACTTACTTAATTTACTGATACTGTATTTTGCTATTTAAGTTTGCTTACTGCACTTTTTTAGTCATTTTAAGTTATTTCAACTGTATTTACTGTTGTAGGCTACACACTCAAGTGCACTAGCCTTTTCTGTGCTATAAACGTGTGTGTACTGCTATTTAAATTGTTTTTCTGACTATTTTTTCCAAAAAAAAAAAAATCCTATCTTTTTGCTCATGTCCCACCATTTTCTCTAACTAGAATAGTCTGGATTTCAGATTTGCTGATTCCAGGACTGTATTTTGAGTTTCTGAGTTGTCCAGACCTTGCTGTGGTAGTGGGGAATCTTTCTGCTTATCAATGGGAGTGGTAAGCACTGAGCAAACTATCACTACAGGAGTGGTTTTCAGCTCTGAAATTGTACCTTATTGGCTGTTTTGGGCTGCTTTCTATCCCATTTAACTTTCTGCCTTAAAAACCCATGTTTGCATAGGTTTGTACTTGTTTTAGCTCTGCAGATCCTGCTTTGGCATCCTGCAAACTACTACAGCAGAAGAAAGGAAAAAGATACACTTTGATTGACCATAGGTACCTTTGTTTGCCTTTTTTTGACTATAATTACTTTCCTCACTTTAAACTAGCCATTTTTAGCTTGCTACATTCACTGACACTGTACTTTCCTATTTAAGATTGCTTACTGCACTTTTTTAGTCATTTTTAAGTTATTTCCACCGTATTTACTGTTGTAGGCTACACACTCAAGTGTGCTAGCTTTTTCTATGCCTTAAAAGTGTGTTTATTTTTTCCAAAAAAAAAAAAAAAAAAATCCGCTCGTTTCCCACCTTTTTCTCTAGCTAGAATAGTCTGGATTTCAGATTTGCTGATCTCAGGACTGTATTTTGAGTTTCTGAGTTGTCCAGACCTTGCTGTGGTAGAGGGAAGCATTTCTGCTTATCAGTGGGAGTGGTAAGCACTGAGCACCCTATCTATCGCTAGAGGTGTGGTTTCCAGCCCTGAAATTGTACCTTATTGGCCATTGTAGCCGCTTTCTATCCCTTTTAACTTTCTGCCTTAAAAACTCTTGTTTGCATGGGTTTGGACTTGTTTTAGCTTTGTGGATCCTGTTTTGGTGTCCTACAAACTACTACAGCAGCAGAAAGGAGAAATAGAGACTTTGATTGACTATAAGTACCTCAGTTTGCCTTTTTTGACTATAATTGCTTTCCACACTTTAAACTAGCCATTTTTAGCTTATTGCATTTACTGATACTGTATTTTGTTATTTAAAATTGCTTACTGCACTTTTTTAGTCATTTTTAAGTTATTTCTACTGTATTTACTATTGTAGGCTAGACACTCAAGCGTGCTAGTCTTTTCTGTGCCTTAAAAGTGTGTTTACTGTTGTTTAAATTGTTTTTCTGACTGTTTTTTCTAAAAAAGAAAAAAAATCCTATCTTTTCTCTAACTAGAATAGTCTGGATTTCAGATTTGCTGATTCCAGGACTGTATTTTGAGTTTCTGTGTTGTCCAGACCTTGCTGTGGTAGAGGGAAGTCTTTCCGCTTATCAGTGGGAGTGGTAAGCACTGAGCAGCCTATCTATCACTAGAGGAGTTGTTTACAGCTCTGAAATTGTACCTTATTGGCCATTTTGGGCTGCTTTCTATCCCTTTTAACTTTCTGCCTTAAAAAGCCCTTGTTTGCGTGAGTTTACATGATGCGTAGTGTCGCTAAGCTAGGGTAAACTATTATTGGAGCCAGAAAGTCTATTCTTCAAATTTTCCCTTATATCTTGCTAGCTTTCACATTTTTGCACTCAAACTAGATAATTTAAGACCAGCACTTCCTCAGAACTAATTGTAGCAATTACTGTAGAATATATACAGCTACCAGCACTAAACTCTCCACAAAGGAAAGTAAGATAACAGCTTCAGTACTTAATATATTGAGCATCTAACCAGGCATGTCTAAAGATCAGTTCCTTGTGCTTTCTCCTGTGACCTGGTGAACTTGGACATCCTGAGGCAGTGTGGCAACTGCCTCATGTACACAGACAACCACCTCCTCTTACCTCCGAACACTATGACTTATGAGAAATGTACATATATAGCCAAACTGGAAGCCAAGCACTCTCCAGCCAAGACTGGATTAGCCAGTCAAAAGGAGAAGGTTAACACCTGCACCACACCACATTCAACACATAGCCCTCCAGAACATACACCACCACAGCCCTCACATAGTAACACAAAACACACATCTACTTTCACGAAGGGTCTGAATAAAAATCTGCCCAAACAACAGAGACCTCCAAGGCAGAAATGCAAACAACCACCACATCCCAGCACAAACAGTGAAACACATAGCCCACATAAACAGTGTGACACTCAACCAAAGCCCCTATGGCAAAACAACCTACCCAATACACTAGTCATAGGTGACTCAATAGTGAGGCACACTGATGTCCCTCTCACTATGCTGAATAAGGAGAAAGTTATGGTCAGCTACTTGTCGGGTGCCAGGATCCACCACATAACGCACACACTTAGGTCACTCCACAACAGGTACAAATATGACTTAACAGGTACAAATATGACTTTGTCATTGTCAATGTTGATGTGAATGATCTGAGATGTACCTCCCTGGACTACATGAAAAGAGATGTAGAAGAGCTCTCAGATCTTGTAGCATAGGCAGGTATGACCCTAGTTCTGAGTAGCATCCTACCGTCACCCAGAATGATACCACAGTACCAACAGAAAATGATCGACTTTAACAATTGGTTATGTTTCTGGTGTCATTCTAAGGGGATCCAGTATCTGTCTGCCTGGGATGACATGATCGATAGACCTCGATGCTTTGCCAGAGAATGCCTGCATCTGTCACCCCTGGGATTCCAGATACTGGCCAAAGCTCTTGCTACCCCTATAGTGCCTTTTTAGGCAATGTCCTGAAGACAAAATTACCCCCATAATAGGTACAAGCAAACGAAATCTGATGGTTATGCTACTTAATGCTAGAAGCCTAAATCTTAAAATGCACTCACTCGAAGCACTCCTTAAAATGGAGAACACTGGCATCTGTGCAGTGACCGAGACCTGGTTCAAGGCTCCGGAGAGCAGCCCAGCACTACCATGCTATAATTCATACCACACCTTTCGGCTCCCTAATCTGGACCTAAGCACTAAAGGAGGAGGTGTCTCCATATTCATAAAAGATATGCACACCTCCAGACGAGTAGCCCAACATAACGCATCAGAGATACTTCAGGTACAGCTAACACTGGGTAAAACTGCAATCCAGGTTGTAGCCTGCTACAGATCCCCCACCATGTCCCAAGACTCCCACTCCACATTCCTAAACACACTGGAAAATATTAGGGTATAACCCAATACCCTTATACTGGGAGACTTTTACTACTCCTCCATTAACTGTGAAAATTACTCATGTACCAACACACTTGCTAAACGTTTTCTGGAATTCATTAATTCTGATGCCCTGGACCAACTCATTCTTACCCCTCCCCCCACCAGGGGTAGAAACATCCTTGACCTGGTCATTACCAACATGGGCGACCATTGCTCTACACCTGAAATTAATTCCTCACTGGTCGGATCTGACCACAAGCTTATCACCATGGATATCCACATCCCACCCACACCCCTACTAAAGGAAACCACCATAAAAGACTTCTCCAAAGCCAATTCTGAGCTTCTAAAAACAGAGGTAGCAAACTTCATGATACCCACACAAGAGGAAAATAGGTGCATGACTGCTGAATCATACACCAGTGCACTGTATGAGCACATACACAAGTGCATGGAACAAGCCATGCCAAACAGAACCAAGACACTCTCCTCAAAAAAAAGAAAGCCAATCTGGTGGTCCCCTACAATAAACAAACTCTACAACAGAAGGAAAAAACTGTTGCAGAAAAGAGTGAAATTCCAAGACTGAAAAAAACCCCTTGTTAGCTTCAGCAAAAAATTGAGATCCCTCATCAAATCATCTAAAGCTAGCTACGAAAACAAAATTGCTGCAGATTCTAAAGACAACCACAAGGTATTCGATAGCTATGTCAAGAATCCACATGGCAAGACTCGGATCTGCTCTGAGTTACAGCACAATAGCAATACATATACAGAAAAATGATATTGCCAACATATTGGCTGACATGTTCAGTGCGACCTTTACCCCCCTTTCACCCCGTAAAGGGCCCATCACATTACCTGAGGAATGCCAAGTTCCTATCATCACGGCTACACAGGTAAAAAAACGCACTGTCCAAAGCCAAGAATACAGCTTCCATGGGACCAGATAATATCCCGGGCTGTGTTCTACATGAACTATAAAAGGAACTGGCACCACACCTGAGTACCATGTTCAATCACAGCCTCATTTCAGGCTTTGTTCCTACTGAATGGCACACTGCTATGGTCATCCCATTCCACAAAGGGGGAGTGACTGCAGACTTTGGGAACTACTGCCCCATTAGCCTGATGAGTCTGATATGTAAGGCTATGGAGCGCATCATCATGGACCTTATTAAGAGTGACATAGGGAATCTCCAAACTCTGGACCCCACACAGTTTGGGTTTGTGAAAGGTAGATCTTGCCTGCTCAACCTGATAGACTTTTTTGAGTCTGTCACCAGAGCTGTGGATGAGGGCAAGGTAGTTCACACAGCCTACCTAGAACTTGCAAAGGCCTTTAACACCATCCCTCACTCAGGAATTATAGATAGACTCACTAAACTAGGCATAAACCCTTATGTCACAAGATAGGTTGCTAACTGGCTCATTGATAGAACCCACACTGTAAAAGTAGCAGACTCTAAATCTGACTACCGACCAGTTACAAGTGGCGTTCTACAGGGATCGGTCCTAGGTCCTCTCCTGTTCAGCGTCTACTTCTCAGAAGTCCAAGCCAACACAAAGGGACTATGGTTGACCAAGTTCGCAGATGACTGCAAACTGGGAGCCATTATTGATTCTCCACCTGATATAGACATCCTACAACAAGGCCTCACTGAGACCAGTGACTGGACTCAGAACCATGGCCTTAAGCTCAATGCCAAAAAGTGCATTGTCATTATCTTTGGGAAAAATTCGGTGCCCATGAACTACCACATAGGTGATAGTCCACTAAACATTGAAGGCGTGATATGAGACCTGGGGATACAGGTTGGCAGCGACCTCTCCTTTGATAACCGCATTGCCACTGTGGTTAGAACGTCCTTCTATGTGGCATATCTCATTACTAAAGGTTTCTCATCTAGGAAGAAAGAGGTCATAATCCCTCTTTACTCCTCCCTTATTATACCCATTATAGAATACAACACCCCATTTGGTATGTACCTCACTAGACACCTACAACAACTGGAAAGGCCACAAAAATACCTAACAAAGAGGATCTTAGGCCTTAGACACATGCCTTATATAGATAGACTCAAAAAACTCCAGCTATACTCTGCCTCATATTGCTTACTTAGAGGCGATCTCTGCTTGACCTACAAAGCCATGTCTGACCCAGAGCTGTTAGATATGCTACACCTAAAGAAATCCCAGCCCCTCTGCGCCACATGCTCCAGTGACTTAAACCTCATTACCGCAATAAACAGAACATGCTGGAGGGACAGGTTCCTAACCCAGAGACTTTTCATACTCTGGAACAAACTCCCCATTCATATCAAGCAGAGCACTTCGCTGGCCCTCTTCAAGAGAAATCTTGATGAGTGGATGGGCAATAGGAAGCTCACCCCGGAGATCACTTCAATGGCCCTGCTTTACAGGAGCACTGGGAAATAACTTTGGGTGGCATGATGCCAGGGAACCTTCTTGGGCTAGACTTGTATAGGCTCAAGGGCCATTAGCCTAGTACACACCTGTGAACCTAGTGCCTGTCCTTCAACAGATCTCAACAAAGAAAAAGCTTCTATCAAGGTGCAATGGTCTCTTGAGACTGATACAGCATTTAAGGAACTAAAAATAATATTATGTTCTAAACCACTGTTAGCATCTCCAAATTTTACTAAGGAACTTACACTTTTATAAAGATGGAGTAACAGTAGGTTTATGGGCAGTGTTGCCCCAAGATATTCAAGGAGAAGAGCATACTTTTTTCTGTATCAGTTGAAAATTAAGCTGCCTGTCGGGAGCTAGAATCCGCCACATAACACAAGCACTCAGGTCACTCCACAGCAAGTACAAATATGACTCAGTCATTGTACATGCCGGTGTAAATGACCTGAGACGTACCTCCCTGGACTACATGAAAAGAGACATAGAGGAGCTCTCTGATTATGTAGCCCAGGCTGGTATGACCCTGACCCTGAGCAGCATCTTACCCTCACCAAGAATGATGCCACAGTACAAAGACAAAATGATCAGTTTTAACAATTGGCTTAATTACTGGTGTCATTCTAAGGGGATCCAATGTCTGTCTGCTTGGGATGACATGCTTGACAAGCCACGCTGCTTCGCAAGGGATGGCTTGCACCTGTCACCCCTGGGCTTCCGGATATTGGCCAAGGCTCTTGCCACCCCCATAGTGCCTTTTTTAGGCAAGGTTCAAAGGGCAAACCTACCTCCCTAGAAAACACAAGTGGAAAAAAACTAAGGGTAATGCTGCTCAATGCCAGAAGTCTAAACCTCAAGATGCACACCCTTGAAGCCCTCCTCAGTATGGAGAACATCGATGTCTGTGCAGTGACTGAAACCTGGTTCAAGGCTCCTAAGAGCACCCCAGCACTATCAGGTTTTACCTCATATCATGCTTTCCGGCCCCAAAACTTGGACCGAACCACAAAAGGAGGGGGAGTATCCATATTCATTAAAGATACCCACACCTCCAGGTTAGTGGAAACGCACGAAGTATCAGAGACCATCCAGGTGCAACTAACCATAGGCAAAACAGCCTTACAGTTTGTAGCATGCTACAGACCACCCTCTCAAACTCAGGAACCCCACACAGCCTTCCTGAAGACACTGGAGAGTATGAATGTCTCTCCAAATACCATCATATTGGGAGACTTCAACTACCCAAACATAGACTGGGAACATTACTCAAGCCCCAACACCCTAGCCCAAAGGTTCCTAGAATTCATAAACTCTAATGCAATGGAACAACTGGTCACCATTCTCACAAGAGGAGACAATATACTAGACCTGATCATCACAAACATGGGGACAAAATGCTCCACACCGGAAATATATCCCTCTTTGGTAAGATCAGACCATAAATTAATCTCACTGGAAATCCACATCCCGCACCTACCCCCTGCACAAAAGACCACAGTGAAGAACTTCTCAAAAGCCAACTTCACACTTCTTAAGACTGAAGTGGTATCCTTCAAGGCCCCTGGGCCAGTGGAAACCACAACCCACACTGCTGAATCCTTTGCTAATGCCTTCTACGGGCACCTTCAAGAATGCATGGATCATGCAATCCCAAATAAAACCAAGACCCATTCCTCCAAAGGCAGACACCCGGTCTGGTGGACCCCAGCCATAAACAAACTCTACAACAGGAGAAGGAAGCTACTACATGACAGAGCAAAATCCCTAAAAGGGAAGGCAACTCTGATCAGTACTAGCAAAAAACTACGATCACTCATAAAATCATCCAAGGCCAACTTTGAGAGAAAAATCGCAAAAGACACAAAAGACAATCACAAGGCCTTCTTTAGCTATGTTAGAAACCTGGGTGGAAACTCCCAGATATGCTCAGAGTTAGTCTGAAATGACACAAAATACACTGAACCCACTGACATTGCCAACATTCTGGCAGACAGGTTCAGTGCAAATTTCTCCTCCCCCCCCAAAAGGAGAAAAAACTATCCCAGCAGAGTGTAGCCTCCCTAACATCTCAGATGCCCAGGTGAGAGCCGCCCTCTCAAAAGCTAAAAACACAGCATCAATGGGACCGGACGGTGTCCCGGGCTGTGTGCTACATGAACTCCAAGAGGAACTAAACCCACACATAAGGCTGCTGTTTAATCTTAGCCTTACTACAGGATACGTACCCAAAGAGTGGCGTACGGCGACAATGGTACTACTTCACAAAGGCGGTGCTTCTACGGACCCTGGAAATTACCGCCCCATAAGCTTGACGAGCCTGGTCTGCAAAGCTATGGAGAGGATCATTATGGAACTCATAAACAAAGACATTGGGGACCTACAGACATTGGATCCTACCCAATTTGGCTTTGTCAAAGGCAGATCCTGCCTTTTGAACTTGATTGACTTTTTTGAAACAGTCACTAAGGCCATTGATGTGGGTAAGGCAGTTCACACAGCCTACCTTGACCTTGCAAAAGCCTTTGACACAATACCCCACTCGGGCATCATAGACAAACTCACCAGCTTAAATGTAAACCCATATGTCACAAGATGGGTTGCAAACTGGCTCAAGGACAGAACCCACAGGGTCAGAGTTGCTGGAGCTATGTCAGATTCTAAGCCAGTCACAAGCGGTGTCCCACAGGGCTCAGTCCTGGGACCCCTCTTGTTCAGCATTTATTTTTCCGAGGTACAGGCAAACATAGGAGGATTGTGGCTGACAAAGTTCGCAGATGACTGCAAATTGGGGGCCATAATTGATACTCCAGCGGACACAAACATCCTTCAGAGAGGCCTCATAGAAACAGATAATTGGTGCCAGAGCCATGGCCTTAAGCTGAACGCCAAAAAATGTATAGTCATACCCTTTGGGAAAAACAAGGTACCCACAAATTACCACATAGGTGGTAATCCATTAAGTACGGAAGATGTAATCATGGATCTTGGGACCCAGGTTGACAGTAACCTCTCATTTGACACTCACATTGCCAAAGTGGTTAGGAAGACCTTCTATATTGCCCACCTTATCATGAAGAGTTTCACATCTAGTTCAAAAGAGGTCATTGTGCCCCTGTACTCTTCTCTTATCAGACCAATGATTGAGTATAATGCCCCATTTGGGATGTATCTTACCCGACACCTGCAGCAGTTGGAAAGACCCCAAAAGTTCCTCACCAAGAGAATAAAGGGTCTTAAACATATGTCATATGCTGCCCGACTGAAAAAACTCCAGCTCTATTCAGTCGCATACCGCCTACTCAGAGGTGATCTGTGCCTGACATACAAGGCCATGTCCAATCCGGAATTAATGGACATGCTCCACCTCAGTAAATCCAAATCCACCAGAGCCGCGAGAGCAAGAGACTTAAACCTCAACACAGAAATAAATAGGACATGCTGGAGGGACAGATTCATAACCCAGAGGCTCCCTACACTCTGGAACAGAATCCCAATCCATGTTAGGCAGAGCCCCTCACTAACTCTATTCAAGAGGAGTCTTGACGAGTGGATGGGAGATCGTAGGTTTACCCCGGGGGTCATCTCTGTGTCACTAGTAGACAGAGGCACAGTAAACTAAACCCTAAAAGGGTGTAGTATTCTTATCCTAAGGGGTGGTGAAAGCCACACACACTCTGGCTAGGCTTATAAATGCCCCAGGGCAGATAGCCTAGTACAAACCTATGAACCTATGAACCTATGAACCAAAGCTAAAAAAAAAGGTATTCAGCCATAATGAGAGAATGTTTGGCTAAAAATAGGGTCTTTTACCTGTTAGGTAGAAACTTCAACCTGTTGATTGATCATGTGTCATTGTAATGAATGAGTTAATAACAACATAGTAATATAAAATTATCGCTGGGCATTATTCCTTAAATACTTCCAGTGCACTGTTATTACTAGACCTGGAATTTAGAATTAGAATAATGTTGATTGGTTGTCTAGATTTTAGAACTCATTGGTATGAGTCTAAAACAGGTATCTCATCAAGGCTATAGTGAGGTTTTCGTATTTTTCCAGTTAACACCCATAGCTCATTATGGCATTTAGATCTTTCTGTCTTCATTAACTAAGTGACTTAGCTAAAAATAGGTAGTATTAAAAAGGGCAAGATACTATTAACAAAAATGACACAAAAACTGTTAATTTAATAACTCCTGCAGTAGAGAAATTAGTCACTGTTTGGCACTTATTATTCATATTTTCATATTTCATATGTAAGTTCATATTGTCATAACTGAGAGACTTAAATGCAGTTGAGGGCTATGGTTGAAATGCCATGGTGGAAGACAAGAACATTAATTGCCAATGTTCATTTATATCACGCTTACACTGAAGATATTGCTAGTTGCTTGTAATTATGAAAATATGCAATATATAAGTATGTACTTAATACTTTGAAAACCAAAGGACTTACAAACCATTGCATGGCATCAGGTGAAACCTTATCCGTTGCTGAAGAAAACTGTTGTTGATATTTGCACTGTAGGTTAGCACATCTTGAGAGATATTCAGTGTTATTTATATTGCTAGTTATACAATTAAGCATATGTTTTCATATTTTTAGTAAGTATCTTAAAATCGTGTCCTCAGAGAGGAATTTCTTGCTGTCTTGTGAAAGCTTTTGTCTAGGTAACAAAAATGTTCTAACAATATATGTTTAGGTTGTACAGTTTCCAAGCTATGACGGTTTGTTTATGAAAGTTTAGCAAAAAATATAATTCTAGGCTTGTAAACATTAAAATCTGTTACAGTATTTATGGAAAGACTATGAAAGCACTGACCATTATTACTAAAAAGGACAATTTTAAGAGATCAAATTGTTATTCGTACAATTTTAGAAGCTTTTATTTTTCACAAAATATGTTTTATTTATTATTACTGTTATTATTATTATTGTTTAACATTTGTTTATTGGGAAAGTGCATCTGGGACAGAGCCCATTTTTAGAGGAGAACTGGGGAGAAATTGTTTAGACACATATCTTTGGAATGTGGGAAGAAACCGGAGCACCAGGAGGAAACCCACTCGAACACAGGGAGGACATGCAGACTCCGCACAGAAGGCACCCCAGCTGAGAATTGAACCATAGAACCTCTTGCTGTGAGGCAACCACTGCACCATGATTCTTTTTTTTTTTTTTCAGAAACTGCTTTGGAATGCAAGGATGTGTACAGGCTGCTAGAGGTGCAATATTCCACACCACATAGGTGTTAATGAGTTAATGCTGGGGGGGTGCTATAACAGCTTGTGTGTGGAGAATGAGATATATGGCTTTAAGTGAGCATTTTGTCTGTAAAGTTCTCACAGCAATATAGTTAGGAAACATTTTATTAGTGAGAATCAAGACTATCAGTTAAGCTTGTATGAAAGGCTGGATCCTGGAAAGCTAATGACATGAAGCTGATTTCCTAACTGAAGGGTCATCATGGGTCAGAGCAGGCCTCTGACTGAAGAATTGTGGTGTCTGTAGTTTGTCAGTCCAGTGGATGCATCTGAAGGCTACTTCGGGCAAAGATTTTGATGAGGTGCCAAAAGAATGGTCTGGAAAGGCTTTGCAACTAAGACTGTCACTTTGCAGTGCTAGTGTTGCTATTACATTTGCTGATAGGCACATGCACATGGTGAAAGTTCATCATGCAGAGGAGTTTCTACAGCTTAGCTGTCCCTTCCTCAGTCATCAGCAGGGGATGAAGAGGTGATGTTCATATGAGGCATTTCAGTTGCAGGTCAGGTGGAGAGTGACTCACTAGTACAAGCAGACCTACACAGTAGTGATGTTTCTGTGTTCATGATACTAACATACTTATGTGTGACGCAAGTGCAAAATAGCAACCTAGAGCTAGACCTACTGTAGCATTCTCACACCAAGGTGAGTGTCATAGGGTTACACCCACACTAGTGATGCTGTTGTTGATAACAGTGAGACCCTGAACCTACATGCATAGTCATACACAGCTAGGGGCTGCAGGGTCTGAATTGCACACTATCTCACCATTTCCATAAGTCAAATGTGTGGTCTGACTGGATGTATGATGAATTCGTTCAGTATCATACTACCATCCTGCAGCAATGTAGATGATGTGCATATGGCATAAACAGGATGTATCATGAGCTGCATGTGATGAACCAGTCATTAAGTACATTGGTACAACTGTAGTCAGGTACTATGCTGGAAAAGAAATCTAATTTTTGCACTCCTTCAGGCTGGCTGCAGCACCATCACCCATGTATCTGGCATATCTGAGGCAGTTCTGGAATGTATGGAGCCAACTTCACCACATGCACAGGTGGAAACACTAAATGTAGGTACACCCTCACCATTGCCTTTCCTCTGCTGTTGAGACCATTTGTTGTGCATACTCCTATGTCAATTAATAGAAGAAAAAGGGGTGTACTTGTCTCACAGGAACAGAAAGGATCCCCAAGGGGACATGAACATGTGAGGGTAACTGTGATACAGCCACAACATGATGCCACTGGCAGTATTGGATAGAGCTGTGGTAGTAAGTTATGTACTGACCTATGTGTGCCTGTTGTGGACATCTGGTCCATATGCTTTTAGCTTGGGGCATGATGACACCAATGCTCTGACCCTTTGCTTACATTGCTAGTCTGCACATCTATATGACATAATAGCTCTGTAGTGTTACTAATAAATATTTTTTCTTTCATGTTAGATTTATTACCTTACCATCATCCAAAGACTTGAATAAAAATGGCATCTCGCATCTGATGGACCCATAGGTGGTATGAATCCTGAGGCTTTTGAAGACATGGGGACGGTGGAAATTCCTCATCATCCCAAGGAGATTCCTTGTCATCATCTTCACTGACATACTCTAGCCACGTTGCCAGATAAACATGCATCATATAGTACAGGATGCAGTGGGCTCTGAATATATGAGGTATGTAATGCTTTGTGTTACTGGAGTCACCTGCACAACAAATATGCATCTTCAGGTTGGTGAAAGCACATGATATCCCATACCCAGTTTTAGGCACAACTGTTGGCTTTCAATGCAGGTGTTTGTGGGGACCTTATGGCAGTGAACAATCATGTCTCAATCAGGTATCCAACATTGCCTAGCAAATATCCATGAGTGATGCAGCTGTTGGTTGTGTATGCACGTGCATGTTGTGGTCTGAATATGACTTTCTATGTGTATGTCCATCAAAGTTTCTATGTATGTGTGTGTGACAGCATTTCTGTCTGTCTCTATCTCTCCATCTTTCAGTTTCTATGTATATATATAAGTTTGAGTCAGGGTGTGTGTGTGTGTGTGTGCATGTGCGTGTGTGTGTGTGTGTGTGTGTGTGTGTGTGTGTGTGTGTGTGCGCGTGCATGCACACGCGCATGTATAGATGTGTCTCTGTATGTGTAGGCATTACTGGATACTTACATATTTTGGATGCAAAATACTTCCTCCAACAACACTTACATGTCCTACAGCAACACTGAAACATTAGGCAGAGAAAATATTTTGTATTAAAATATTAAAATGTATATACTAATAATAAAATAGGTACAAACCAATTTAACATAAAGACCTTATGTAGACCAGTAATGGCCTTCTAGGTTGATATTACTGGAAAATAATGGACCTTCCAGAAGTAGAAAGGTCCTTTGCTTCTGGCATCACAGCACCCCTGGGTTTTCTGGCATTTCCCTGTAAATCCAACAATTCAGGTATCATTGCTGTTTCTATCTTAAGCAGCAAAATGAAGCAGTTTAATTATATCATCCCTGACAAAATGCCTGTCAAATTTCAGTTTCTCTGTATCATTATACTACATCCTTATCAGTGGTCACCTTAAAATAAGAAGCGGACATTTTTGTATGCTGTCAGTTTGGCTCTTACAATGGCTAAGCACGAAGACATTCTGGCACTTCTTATGATTCATTAACTTTCACATTCACCTTGTAGATTAACACAGCTGCCTTTACCTCTTCTTGTGGCAGGGCTAGCCACCCAGCAGTGTGAACATTAGCTGTAGATGACTGTCACTTTTTATGTGACACCTGAGCATAATTGCAAAAGTGGGAAAAAGGGGATTGTGGAAAGAGGATGAATCTGAAGATAAGACCTTGCCATGTTAAATGAATCAGCAGTGTCTAACTCATCTGCCTAGTGCCTTTCCAAATGCATTCTACATTTACATTTTTTAATACAATTTTGAAAACTACTTCAGTTGGCAAGCCACTTTCATTTAGCACTGTCATTAAAACCCTATCACTTGCCATTAGTGTTACTTTTATTGTCAGATTTCCTCATTCCTTAAATGTTAATCCCTGATTCATAACATCATCTCAAAGTCCCCTAAATACAAATCCCTACAGATACCTGGTGACTTTAACCTGAACCTTTTGGGACCCTCCAAAAATGATATTACAGAATTCTGAGCAGAGCTGAAACTCATCCAAGTCATACAAGATCCCTGAAGACCAAGTCTATACTTACACCACCACACTCTGCTCGACCTCCTGATCGCAAACCAATCCACCAATATTTCCTTAGTTGTTATCCGTCTCCCTCTTTTAATAACCATTACCTTCACTACTACTGACATCAGTGATGGCTTGCATTCATTTGCAGTATACAGTTAATTTCATTATAACAATTAATAGTGGTGTGTGCATATTTCACTTCTAGATCCAAGACATCAACTGTGTGAAAAATATTCTGTAATAATGCAGCAAGAGATGCTGATAATTGACAAAATGTATATAAGTCAGAAAGAATTAGTTTACAATTGTTTTGAGAGGAAAAGAGCGGTCAACAGCATTTGATCCATAGGAAAACAAAAAAGAAGGAAGTATGGGAGATGTTACCTGTTGTAATAAGGTGTAAGGTTGGCTTTAGAATAGATAAATGCAGGAGCATACCCAGGAGTCTGCTAGAGGTTTATTTTTTTTACTTGTGGTTTAAATAACTTTAGATTATCCATTTGACTAAGAAGGAGAGGAATGGAGTTCCACTTTTTGGAGATGTAGTCAAGTATAGGCAGTCTCCTGCTGAGTTGTTCGATTTGGTTATTAGTGGACAGTGTTAGTTTGCAGAATATCAGAATTCTTATTGGAGAAGTACATGATTACACCATTTGGGGATGGATGTTGTTCTGGTTTGTTAATGTGATTATGAGCAGTCACTAGCTGTGAGAAGGTTAGGTAGTGTGGCAGTTCTGACAATTATATGTTTCAAGGTCATAAAGTGATATGTCCTACAAGGTAGCTGCAAATCTGAGAGCTTTATGACAGCATTCTTCAAGCTGACCTTTCTTTGTAGATTGTAGGTTTGTGAAAATGGGAGCAGCATGAAGGAGTGCTGGAAGCAGACGAATTTAGGCAATATGCTTTCTGCAATTATAAACTCAATATGGTTTGATCTTACAGAGGGAGCAGACTTTTTGTTTTTTTTTAACTGTCTGTTTTATGTGAAGGTCACATTTCATGTTTTCATCTATAATTATGCCTAGAAGTTTGGTGTGAGTAACAAGTTCATTGTTTTATTGTTTGATAAGGTTATTTTGAAAAGTACTTTTTATGCAATTAATTGTCTTGGAGTAAATGCAATTAATTTACATGTTTAGAGTTTAGAAGTACAGGTCACTAAAGCCAATAACTCTGCTGGAGAAGTACTATTCTCTTGCGTAATGGCCAAATTATGGAACTCCCTCCCACCCACAATTACCTCCGTACCAACATGTTAGCCACATTTCTGTGGGGGTAAAGGAGAATTGGTTTATTTCATGCAATTTTTTTCAGGGTTTGGACAAAACAGATCAAGGTAGAATCATCCACACTTTGCAGTATGGGAGGTGAGGTTACTTGCTTTGTACAAGTCATTTATGAATATATTAAAAAGTAGGGGGTAAAGGATACACCTTTGTGGAATGCCAACAGGTATAGGGAGGTGGATAATTCATTTTGCCATTTAACTGCCTGACATCTATTGCGTTGGAAACCTTGAAACCAGATGAGTGATGGGCTATAGAGTCCTAAGGTAGAAGGCTTTTGTAATCACTTTTGGTGGGATACCAAACTGAAAGCTTTTGATGGGTGTAAGAAGAGTGCAGGTACCACACTGCCTGCACGTGTATGTAGGTCTGCAGTATGGATAAAACTGAAAAGGCCAGAAGTGGTATTGTCATTGGGACAAAAGCCGTGTTGAGATTTTGATAGGAAGTTATTTTTAGTAACAAATTTGAGTAGCTGGCATTTAATACATTTCTCAAGGATTTTGAACAGGGGCTATAATAGCTATTGGTCTATAGTATGATATGTCTGTGGAGGTGCCACATTTATGTAGAGGTATGATGTAAGATTTTTTCCATAATGTAGGGGCATAGTAGTTTATGATGCATCTGTTTATTAAGATAGACACTGGATATGCTGGGACATCAACTGCAGTTTTATAATCACCTTTATATATTGTCCTGGCCTAGCCTCACTAGTTTTAGCTTAAGAGGATGTCATTTAATCATACCTCTCAACCTCTTAGCACAAGAAATCTGGGCAAAGCCTAAAATAATGGGGGGGGGGGACAAAGACCCAAAAATTGGGACAGATTTTAAATATTGCTCTTAGAAACTTAGAAAGTTACTAGACTAGCAGGATTTGTGTTAGCATGCAATTTATGATGGATATGAAGTCTGAAACTCTAATATATGTCATTATCTAGTTACTTCAATCTTCACTGATTTGCAAGAAAACATCATATTTTCTTAGGAACAGACCAAAGATATGTGGCAAAAATCTGGACATTCTGCAAAAATCTGGACAGTTGAGAGGTATGCTCTTAATGTAAGCTGAAAACACGAGTTGGAAGGTCAAGTTTGTTATTGTTGTCCAATGGTGGAGTAGTAGGCAAGGAGTCTTGCAACACTGTAGTTCAGCAGTGCATAACCTTTTTGTGGGGAGGGCCACTACACAAATTCTTAATGCATCTGTGGGCCACCTCAAAACATAGTAAATCATTACGAGTTAACAATAGGTGCAGGTGACTGGCATTTTTACTTAAGACAGCAGTCATGAAATTGCCTGTTTTCTACATCAACTTTGCGTTTAACTTTATTCTGGCTTGCAGCCATGACTTATTACAAACTCTTGCAGAAAGTTACTACTGTTTACAGACTACAAGTTATAAACAACAAAGAATAGTTACTTCCGCAGCTAAAATTAGAGGTGTGCACAACTGCAGTCAGTTAGGTAAGTAAGTACATGCTGGAAAGTTTGCATGACTGGAATAAGGCATAGCATTTTTTCACTTTTTTTTAAAATTTTTGGTTACTCTGTTGGGGCTGGATGGTGTTGCATTGAGGGCCGGATTTGGCCCCAGGGCCAGATGTTGTGCACCACTGCTGTAGTTGATAAGGGATGCTGCGCTTTGTATGAAATGAGTGTTAAACTGATTTATATACTGCCTGATTGGGTGTCTATGCATAGTACAGTTTGTGTGGTTATGTCCCAGTTTTAGGGGTTGATTTAAGGCTGACTTGAAGTTTTTGGGGTTGTTTTGGTTTAATATTTGGCAGTTTCTGTAAAAAATGTTTTTTTTATCTGTTTTAATCTTTTATTTTGCTTTATTTATGAGCTATTACATAGTGTTGTAGGTTAGCCTGAGGTTTATCTTGTAACCATTTTCCATACCTTTTCTCTTTGTTTCATGAGTTGTTTTGTTTCTTTGGAATGGCTTTGACTCTTTAGTTTCTGAAAGGTGTGAGTTTATTTAAAATATCTAAAATATTCTGTTGAATTCGGATACAGCTTCATCTAGGGGTGGTGTTTTTCAGAGGTTCCCATTACATAACTTTAAGTCATTAATAAATGCTTCTGTTTGGGAGGATTTAAGATTTTTTACCTGACTGTAGCATTCTTGTTTGCTTAAGTTGTTATACTTGCTTATATGAAATGTAGGGAGATGGTCACTAAATGAATCTGATAATGTTCCTGAGGAAACAATATTGTCGGGAGAGGTGGTAACGATCTGGTCAATAAGAGATGTCATTGTTCTGGTTTTGTTATGGTGAGTAGGTGTAGAGATGAGTTATGTGAGACCATATCAATTTTCAGTGTTTGTTTGGAGTTTATAGTAAGCCAATCGGTTTTAAGGTCACCTAGTATTATTCTTTCTTGAGCGATTTTCTTAAATATCCAACAGAAGGGTTTTTCAGGAGTATTAGCATTGTTACCGGGAGGGATATAGGTCACAATAATGCATATAGATTTACAACTGAGTTTAATGAAGGAGATCAGAAGTTCAGCATTGTTAATTGGGGGGAAGAGTGAGGCCAGCAACATTTCTAGATTATCTTTGAACAGCACTGTACACCTCTACCTTTATTTTCTTTTTCCTGTATGATCTGAGGATGTTTTATTCGAGGAGGGGTGATTTCATCTTTTATGTCATATTTTAGCCATGTCTCAGTTACAATTACTATATCTGGAGAATGGAATGCTAACCAGGAATGGAATTTGGGTATTTCATTACATATACTTCTGAGGTTTATGTTAAGGAGCTGAAGGCCTGCAGGTTTTGAGGGGTGTGATGTGGTGGAAGAGGTGAATGTTTTGTGGGAATGAGGGAATTTTCTGGAATGTTTATTGAACCTGGGTTGGGGTGGATGTCTTCTTAATTTTAGGATGGTATTCTGTAATGGATGTGAAAAAGCCATTTACTTTTGGTTTTGTGCCTTGATCCTATATTATGGCATGTGGGACGTAACCATTGTTTTTTGTTTCTAAATAGGTGGATATAAGAGCTTTCATAGAAGCTGGAAGCTAGGGTGATACTGCTTATGGTTGTGTTTACTGCTTGAGTGTGTGAAGTTGCAGAAGGGAGGTTGTGAGCATAAAAAGGGTGATGGTAGAATGTAGTATATGTCATTAGTGTGAGAGGTAAGACTTTCCAAACAAATCCTACTAGAAGCTCCTACTGGCTCAGACAACATATGCCCCTGACTCATTTACAACTGCACAGAATCCATAACTACCTCCTGCTGAAGATCTACAGTCTTTGCCTCACATCAAACAAAACTATGGAAGACAGCTATTTTAAAACCAGTACCAAAGCATACCAAACCCTCAAAGGCCTTCCATTTTCACACCATTTCCATTCTATCCACACTGCAGAAAATATCAGAGAACTTTGTACATAACCAACTCTTCTGCTGTTTGCCACAAACTATCTCCTCCCTCATAAACAACACAGCATTTGGTCAGGTATAAGCAGTGATGATATCCCACTTAGTATGGATAAAGGCAGCCTTAGAGGTACCCTGTTTATTGATCTAATGCCTGCCTTTGGCTTAGTTGACCACTCTATTCTTCTAAACAACATGTGAGAAATGAGTGTCAACCCAACGCATGATTGGCTGGTTCCAAAGCTTCATCAGTAATAGATCATTCAGAGTCAAGACTGGGCATCCCTTTCAGATGAGGCACCCATCTTCAAAGGGATTCCTCAAGGATCTATCTTTGGCTTAATTTTTTTTCCATCTTTGTCTGTAAACTTCCTATTCACCAGACACACTTGACTATCATTTTGTAAGCAGGTCATATAGCAATAATAGAACCAGCCCCTCTCATTCAAATATTCAACAACAACTACAAAATGACCTACTAACCATCTCCTTTGGACATACCATGATCAAATTGCAACTAAACTCCAGCAAAACCAAAAACATGGTTTTTGGGATGCCTCAAAAAATTAGCAAAAGCTCTCACCAATTTCCTCATAAAAGATGAAATCAGCCCTACAATAAAAAAAAAAAAAACAGTTTAAAATACCTATGAATCTGGCATGGTCAAATCCTTAATTACTAAGTCCATACAGAAAAAAAAAAAAAAAAACAAGAGCCAGAACCAACTATATCCTATTTTGGGACAGAAAAATCTCCCCATACCTCTCCCCACCTGCTCCTCTTGCCATAGGAAATGGTATCACCTTTGGCCAATTGAAATATGGACTTCCTCTAACAGCCACAGCTTCTAGCAAAAACTCAACTTTCTCTGCAATTGCTTTCCAACCAGACCTGCCAGTTCATTACTCACTCTCCCAGGTCCGAGCACCATTGTGTTTCCATTATGCAAACTGGCTTCCAGCCAAACAAAGAGATGGCCTCCTGATAGGGTAATTTCTTTTCAAATTTGTGCACGTCAACACACACACACCTCTCACTGCAAAACTCATCACCACCTCTCCTGTGTCTTTTTACAGAAACCACTCTCTCTGTTTTTTATACTTGAAATACCTGGGTAAAAGCTAGAACATACTACCGCAATTTCTGCCTCTTAACTGTGACTGTCTCTACCTAACCACTTGAAAGACTTTGCTAACTACTGCAGCAGAAGGTCTCAGCTAAAAGCTTATTTTGTAAGACAAAGCCAGTGTATCTGCTACAATCATGGGGACATCAACTACATTTTTCACTCCTCATTTGTAATTACAGCATTTCAATTAACTCAATTAATTTACTCTCACAGTGCTATGTTAGCAAATAATGTTTGCTTGCTACCAGTTCTTCTTTTTATCTTCTCACTGTATGAATATAATATACTGATCAGTTCTTACATGTTGGGTCTTTTATCTTTTTGACTGTACTACTATATTCACTTCCTGGTATTTCTGCACCACTGAGCTAGTCCCAAATCTGGTCCAGTGAGATCAGTGCCGTACCCCAGTAAACAAAGTTAAATAAATAAACAAAATGTTGTGCAATACTGTCTTACTTCTTCAGTTGCTCCTATGTCATTAAAATGAATAGTTGTTTACATAGTATCTCCAGCAGGCTTCTGTCTTTACATCTGGCTGTAGCGTGCCTATGAAGTGAAAATGGTTTCATGTCAGAAAATAAAATATATAATATTAGAACTCTGATCCTAGCGCTCACTGCAGCTTTGCCTTTACATGAGATTTGGCCAGTCTTCATTTTTACCTTCTAGTTGTCATTGTCTTCTTCATCTTCAGCCTCAGTTAATCTGGACATAAAAGGTGCAAAACTGATAATGGAATTCCCCTAAACTGCCTTGTGTTTACTGAAATCACTTAATCCTTAAAGAAGTAGACACAGTATGTCAGAGGTGTACTTATGCAATGACACTGGAGAATAAACTGTTGCATACAAGTACATAACAGGTTTGTTGAAACCACACACACACAACACCCACCTCACATAGCACACAACACACATAGACTAATGTATGCTGAGGCACTTAACAGCAATCCTCCTAAACAATAAAGATCACCTAGACCACCCGTTGTCAAAGCTATGCCTCAGCAAGCCCAAAGGCACTCAGAAAATACCTGACACCCTACTCATAGCTGGCTTTAGGCCCCAGCAAACGCCCTGTTCTTGGGGTGCCCCAACCACAAAGTTGTCTTATCCTGATATTTTATAATGTCTGAATAACCAAAAAAAGCTAGTACAGGAGTCATGTATATTTAATAAGCCAAGGATGTAATAACTCTTACTTGTATTTCCTTTAAAGTTCAAAGATTTCTCCAGCTATAGTAACAGTGTTTTATCAAGTAAAAGCCTTCACAATACCATTAAATATTTTACCAATGACATAGTGCCCCTGGCTTAGTTAAACCCTGCTGGTGGACATTATCTCTGCTAAAACTAACAACATAGCCAGCTTTAGGTACCTGTAATACCCATGGCTGCAGGGAGGTGCCCCTTAATCATCCTTTACTATGTGAGGGCCCCATAAAAGCTTCTTTCAGTTGGGGAAAAATGAGGAGAAAAAATGTATTAATTTCCTGGTTGTATGCTTTAACCTGATCAGGGCTTTGATATGACCCTGTTAGGACAAAGCTGATAATGAACATGAACAAGGTAAGCACTAGAGAGATCAGCAAACCAGAGTGACTGATCTCAGTGCACACCTTGAATTTTAAGAAGAGCTGATGCTTCCAATCTATAGCGATGATTTTCTTTTTCAGGGTTTATATAAACACTGGCAGAACACCAGATGCTATAACTTTCAACTTTGCTGAAGAATTCAGTGGACTGCCAAACATAATAGCAGAATAAAGGTTCAAAATCAGGAACACATTTTAAATATTATTCTAATTCATTTAAAATTTTAAAAGAATTATAACACCTATAAGAAATATAAAACGCTGGTGTCTAGATTTATTGACTATCTGTAATCCTGAATGATTTACCAAGAAATTCAACTTTTTTAAAAGACAGAGCAAGATTATAAATAAAATCAGGGAATGTCTGTGAAATCAGGGACAGTGACAGGTATCCATTTCTCCTCAATGAGGTAAATAAAAATGACATCCCTGCTGCTGTATGACGACTTCTAAACAACAGTCACTGATCTGGTGTGGCAGTACCAGTACTGAACAATGTTATTGCTATTTGGTGAAATAAGTACAAAACTAGTATTGCTATGGCGTGTGTGTGTGTGTGTGTGTGTGTGTGTGTGTGTGTGTGTGTGTGTGTGTGTGTGTGTGTGTGTGTGTGTGTGTGTGTGTGTGCAGGACACATACATTATTCTTCTAGGTATTAGTAAAAATGTATCTAACAAGTAATTATATTTCAAAATTAGGCATAAAATATATCACAGATCATTCAAACACTTAGATCTCCAGACTATGAAAATGAATGCAGGGGTATCCCTTAATTATCATTGACAGTATGAGGGCCCCACAAAAGCTGTTGCTGGTTGGGGAAAATGAGGAAAAAAATACTAATTTTCTGATTACACTATTTAACCTCAACAGGGCTGTGATATGACCCTGTCAGGATAAAGCTCCTTGCTCTCACCCACCCCCATTCTAATATCAGCCTGGCTCACATGTGTGTTTACAGAAAGCTGCTGTAGGTTATGGGGGGGTGGGAACTGTGTGGTTATTACTTCTTAAATTTTCATCACAGTCAAACCTTAGAGGTGTGCACAGGAGGTCATTATAGTTTGTGTTTGGGTTGAGGACAGTGTGGTCACTTTTTCTTTTACTTTTCTCACAGATCCCAGAGGTGTACAAACACGGTTACTATAGCTTGTACTGTCTAGGAGCAACAAAGTAGAATACTAAACTGAAATCATTCGTTTTTTTTTTTCACTTTCTTCACAATCACACATTAGGCACATATACAGGTGGCTGCCTTTGGACGTTAAGGCTGAGAAGGCATATGATGTGTATGTATGACATTAGTCAATTGAAATACATTAGTATGGCAATTTTAATCTCTGCTTTCATCCCAATCTAACACCAGAAAGATGTATAGGCAGTGACTGTCTTTTTTGTGTGGGGGGGGCAGGCAGTATTCCCAGATTAAGACCTGTGTATCCTCGTAACAACTGGCTTGTTAGTTTATTGTGAGATACTATTTTGTCAGCTTTGAACACTAAGCCTTGGGAACAACTTATTTTTTTTTTCTTTCAAAGAAGACGCAAGACTAAATTTCTTTTAATACTCATGAGTTTTACTTAGGCCACTATTGGATTAAAAGGTTGGGAGAATGCTCTAAAATGCACCCAGAGCATCTATAACCCTATGGCTTCTTAGGCCCTGGCTTATTTCAGTTGTTTTCTAAATGATTATTGCTGTCTTGGTCAGGAAAGGTATGTTGAAAGGATGCAAGTAAAACTAAAGCAGAACAACAACACTGAATTTCTTTCCTTAATCGTAATTTCTGTTCAAGATAACATTGGATGAAAAGGCTGTGTAAAAAGAAAAAAGAAAACTTTTAAATGCACTTCAGAATACATAGAAAGTTGTGGCTTCTTGAAAAAGCTGAAGAATGAGGCAAAATGTGAGGAAAGGAAGAAAAACAGTAATGTGTATGGAATGGGGAGCCCAAGATAGGGAGAAGGATTAGGGGGATGTGGGCACGTGTGTGTGTGTGTGTGTGTGTGTGTGTGTGTGTGTGTGTGTGTGTGTGTGTGTGTGTGTGTGTGTGTGTGTGTGTGTGTGTGTATTTTGTGGGTGCTGAAACAGTTGCCTAGGGCACTGTTTCACCCAAGTCCAGACCTATATGCAGAGTTGTAATGTATAATTGTTGCAACTACATGCTAGTAACTGGAAATGTCCCTGTGTATGATGCCAATGGGCCAGCATAGTGTGGTACATAAGCCTGTTGTAATGTAAGAGAACTGTAGCTACAAGTCATTCTTTGCATACTACTCCTAAATGTTTGCAGCATGAACTAAAAGGTTTCTTGGGAAGGGTGGCAGTGAGAGAGTGATACTTCGATTAGAAGTGCCTAGAGGACCCCCAACTTGACATTTGCTGGGGGGTCCTCAAAATGCTAACACCGGCCCTGACCATACATACTGTCACTCTCAGTGGAGCCCCAAAGCCCATAATGTAAGCAAACACTCTTCCCAGGACTCTCACCATAGGGGACTCCATTGTAAGCTATATTGATGCCCCTCTAACCAGGCAGAACAAGGTGAACATAACTGTTAGTTGCTTATCAGGAGCCAGGATCCACCAAATCATGCACTCACTCATGTCATTACACCACAGGTACCAGTATGATTCCATCATAGTCCATGTAGGTGTAAATGGCCTGAGATGTACCTCCCTGAACTATGTGAAGAGAGACACTATGGAGCTCTCATACTGTGTGCTGGGAGTTCTTCCACATGCAAATCACCATAGACAAAATCCTGTACCATATCCTAGCCAGCTATAGGTCACCCTCCATGTCCCAAAAAGTTCACAATGCATACTTGGACTTACTTCAGACACTTAACATCCACCCTAATACCCTACTCATGGGAGACTTTAATTATCCCTCTGTAGATTGGGAATCCAACATGGCCTCAAATCTAAAGGGGCACAAAGATTCCAGGAGTTTGTAAATACAAACACCCTTGACCAAACAGTGAGTATGCCCACTAGAGGCTCCAACGTACTGTATCTCATGCTCACACATATGGGAAAATTATGCACCTCCCCCAATGCCTTATATAAACTGTCTCTTTCAAAATCAGAATCAACCCATAATCAAATTAAAACCAGTAACAGTTAGGAACTATTCCAAGGCAACTTTACTTTTATTAAGTGATGGTTTGTCAAAATTCAGTGCCTTTTTAAAGCCAGAGAACACACCAGCCTATGCTGTATTGTTGTCAGACATTCTGTACAACCACTTCAATGGTCGTACAGAGGCTGCTGTACCTACAAGAACTAGCCTCAACACAAACCAACCTGGTGGCATCCTAAATTAAACAGGATGCGCAGCAAAACAAAAAAATATGATAAAAATACTGCTATACTTCTAATTGTATGTCTAAACCACTATGCTTATGTAAATACCTTATGCAATCATATGTTATTATCTGCTATATTTTATAACTGTATGTCTAAACCACAATACTCATATAAATATCTTATGTATAGTATGTTAGCAATTGTTATGGAGCTTTTCTCCCCAGGCCTCCACTGAAAACGGACAGCTCTGTCCAGTCAGACCTCCCCAGTAAACAAATGCAAAATAAAATAAATAAATAAAATAAAAATCAGGAAGAGTAATTTCCATAAAGATAAAAACTCATTCATCAAACTAAACAGGCAACTAAGAGAGCTAATTAGGTGAAGCAAAGCCATCTCTGAAGTTAAGCTAGCCTTCCAGGTGAAAGATGACAAGGCCTTCTTTGGCTATCTCAGAAACCTTAAGGGCAGCACACAGCAATGTGCTGAACTGTGGTTAATGGTGCCATGTTCACTGAGCCTGGCAATATAACAAACCTGTTCAGGGACAAATTCAGTTCCAACTTTACCTGCTCTCTCGCCCAGCCATCCCCCAAAAAATACCCTCAGACATGACCACTCCAACTATAACTAGGGAGCATGTACTGACTGCACTCACTACAGCCAAGAACATGGCCTCAGTGGGCCCTCATAACATCCCAAGATGCTTTCTGAACAGTGTATAATATGACTTATCAAGACCCTTGGTGTTATTATTTAACTATAGTCTTAAAACAAACGTTGTGCCACGTGAATGGAGGACTGCTACAGTCATCCCCCTTCATAAGGGAGGACATTCAACAGAGCCTGAAAACTACAAACCTAGTAATCTAACTTAGTCTTACTTGCAAAGCCATGCAAAGAACTAACATGGAAATTATCTAAAAGGACATATGAGACCTCCAGGCAGTGGATCCATCCCAGTTTGGCTTTGCCAAAGGAAGGTCATGCTTACTAAATCTGGTGAACTTCTTTGAAAACGTCACTAAGGCAATGGATGAGGGGAAAACTGTGCATACTGCATACCTTGATCTGGCTAAAGCATTTGATATAAAGCCCACCTCAGGCATTGTCAACCAACTTATGAAACTAGGTATAAGCCCTTTATAACATGCTGGATAGGTATCTGGCTCAGGACCCAGGAGATTAGAATCAAAGAGACCACATCCACAAAGAGGCCTGTGGAGTCCCCCAGGGCTCTGTGCTAGGCCCACTCATCTTTGGTATCTATGTCTTGAATGTCAAAGCCACTGTCAAAGGCCTCTGACCAACCAAGTTTACAGATGACTGCAAACTGGGAGTAGTTACTGAATTCCCCCAAGATAAGAACACCATTCAGGATGGTCTAACACAGACAAATGCTTGGTGCCAAAGCTGTGGCTTAAAACCGAATATCAATAAATGCATTATAGCACCTTTTGGGAAGTTGAAAACCCCTGGTAACTACATCAGCAATAAAACACCCCTAAAAGTAGATTCATTAGTCAGGAATCTTGGAACTCATGTAGATAGTAACTTAGCCTTCAACCAACATGTGTTCAAGGTAGTAAGAAAATCCTTCTATGTTAATCAACTTATAAGCAAGGGTATGGCATCTAGGTCCAGAGAGGTCAACATACCACAGTACTCGGCCCTCATCAGACCCATCATAAAGTATAGTATATACCTAACCGGACACTTGCAGCAACTGAAATATTCACAAACGTTTCTTACAAAGAAAATACAGGAAGTAAACACAATGTCCTGCTCTGATCACCTAAAAGTGCTGTTTCTTTACTCAGTATCAGATAGACTTCTGAGAGATCATCATTACCTGTCAAACAAGTTATACCTCAGCCTTGTTTTGATCAATGTTTTGCATCTGCAAAGCAAACTATCAAAACTACTAGATTAAAAGACCTAAATTTTGCTTGCAATGTAAATAAGACATGTTGGAGAGACGGATTTCTGGAGAATTCCCATTCTCTGCATCCTCTGGAACAGGCTTCCCACCCATTTGAGCAGAGTTCCTCCCTATCCATGTTTAATGACAACTTGGAGCAATGGATTGGTTAATTGGAAATTTAGCTGTGGTCCTGTACCTATGTCTCTGATGGACAGATACAGTCAGTAAATCGCCTCCTATATAAATCAAATTTCTGGGTCACATTTGGGTTGGACAGCTATGCTTATAAGGACCATAGTGGTTGTTAGCTTAGTATACACCTATGAACCAATGAATCATAGCTCTTATTAATCTCTCATGATATCCACAGATGGGGGGGCACTTGATCATCCTTAACTGTGTGGAAGCCCTGCAAAATATACAAGTCATTGGGGGGAAATTATGAGGAACAAAGATCATTAATTTTCTGATTACACATGATCAGCAGCCCAGAGCAAATGATCCCAGCTCTTACCTGGGTTTTAAGAAAATCATCTTCGGGGATGGTTTTCTCTTTCAGGTAGACCAGATACTGTAAATTTCAACTTCTGAGCAAAGCTAAAAATAATGGCAGAATTAAGGTAGTACTCAAGACACAGTTTAAATATTACTCTAATTCACTTAAGTTAATAGCATAACTTGTTTTGCATCAGCATCCATTTTCCGAACAGTAAGAAGTATAAAACTCTAATGTCTACCATTACTGAATTTCTGTAATCC
The DNA here is from genome assembly GCF_019279795.1 of Protopterus annectens. Classification (NCBI taxonomy): domain Eukaryota; kingdom Metazoa; phylum Chordata; order Ceratodontiformes; family Protopteridae; genus Protopterus; species Protopterus annectens. The sequence continues at coordinate 908,625,592 of NC_056746.1, forward strand.
TGAACAGTTTATCAGCAAATCAAATATTTTACAAGGGATAGGGCAAAAATTTGCAGCAAAATTAGGGACAATAAGAGGTACACATTACTCCCATGATCTGGTGTTGTGCAAAAACAACAGTCGCTGATCTGGTGTGGCAGTATTAGTGTCCTAAATAAACAACAGTCACTGGTCTGGTGTGGCAGTAGTAGTAGTGTCACATAAACAACAATCACTGATCTGGTGTGGTAGTAGTAGCTTCATCCATAAACAACAGTCACTGATCTGGTCTGGCAGTAGTAGTGTCATACATAAATAAAACTCACTGATCTGGTGTGGCAGTAGTAGTTGTGTTGCACAGTGTGATGCTATTTATTGATCAGTGTATTACTAGTATTGCTGTGACTTATATGTCTTAGGGGGTTGAAGTATAAGAGTAACAAGCTGGCCTTTTAGGGGTAGGGCCGAGGAAGCATGCTGTTTATATGTATAACAGTCACTTGAAATACATGTTTGTAACCATTGGTTCATAGGTTTATAGGTATGTACTAGCCTAATGGCCCTGGAGCCTTTACAAGCCTAGACCATAGGATTACCCTGGCATCATGCCACCCGACCTTAGTTCCCAGTGCTCCTGTCGAGTAGAGCAACTAAAGTAATCCTCGGGTTGAATTTTCTATTTCCCATCCACTCATCAATATTGCTCTTGAAGAGGGCCAGTGAGGTGCTCTGTTTGACATGTATAGGAAGTCTGTTCCATAGCATGGGCAGTCTCTGGGTTATGAACCTGTCCCTCCAGCACGTTCTCTTGATTGTGGTAATGAGGTTGAGGTCTCTGGAGCATGTGGTGTGGAGGGATTGGTATTTCTTTAGATGTAGCATTTCTAACAGAGCTGGGTCAGACATGGCTTTGTAAGTCAAGCAGAGATCGCCTCTAAGTAGGCAATATGAGACAGACAATAGTTGGAATTTTCTGAGTCTGTCCATATAGGACAAGTGTTTAAGGCCTAGGATCCTCTTTGTGAGGTACTTTTGCAGCCTCTCCAGTTGTTGCAGATGTCTAGTGAGGTACATGCCAAATGGGGAATTGCACTCAATGATTGGCCTAATGAGGGAAGAGTAGAGGGAGACAATGACCTCTTTCTTCCCGGATGCAAACTCGTAATAATGAGATGTGCCACATAGAAGGACTTTCTGATCACAGTGGCAATGTGGTGGTCAAAAGAGAGGTTGCTGTCAACCTGTGTTCCAAGATCTCTTATAACACCTTCTGTGTTCAGTGGACTACCATCGATGTGGTAATTCATGGGAATTGGGTTTTTCCCAAAGGGGATGACGACACATTTTTTGGCATTGAGCTTAAGGCCATGGTTCTGACACCAGTCGTTGGTCTCAGTGAGGCCTTTCTGTAGGATACCAACATTACATGGGGAGTTAATAATTGCACCCAACTTGCAATCGTCTGTGAACTTTGTCAGCCAGAGTCCCTTCATGTAGGCCTGGACTTCTGAGAAGTAGATACCAAACAGGAGAGGACTCAGGACCGATCCCTGTGGGATCCCACTCGTGACTGGTCTGCAGTCTGACTTGGAGTCAGCTGCTTTCACACTGTGGGTTCTACCTGTGAGCTAGTTTGCAACCTACCTAATGATATAGGGGTATGATGCCTAGCTTATTGAGTTTTCTATGATTCCTGAGTGGGGAATGGTATCAAAGGCCTTGGCCTGATCAAGGTAGGCTATATGAACCACCTTACCTTCATCCACAACTCTGGTGACTGACCCAAAGAAGTCAACCAAGTTAAGCAGGAATAATCTACCCTTCACAAAACCAAACTTTGAGGGATACCGAGGTTGGAGATTCCCAATATCCTTGTTTATTAGGTCCATGATGTTGATGCATTCCATAGCTTTGCATATCAGACTTGTCGGGCTAATGAGGCGATAGTTCCCAGGTTCTGTAGTCGCCCCTCCTTTGTGGAGAGGTATGACTGTAGCAGTGCGCCATTCAGTAGGGACAAAGCCTGAGGTGAGGCTGTGATTGAACAGAGCACACAGGTGAAGTGTCAGTTCACTATGTAGTTCATGTATAACATAGCCAGGGATATTGTCAGGTCCCATAGAAGCTGTATTCTTGGCCTTGGACAGTGCTGTTTTAACCTGTGCAGCAGTAATACTGGGTGCCTGGCAGTCTACTGGTATTGTGATTGGTCCTTTGAGGGGGGTAGAGGGGTAAAGTTGGCACTGAATTTGTCGGCCAGTATATTGGCAATATCTGTTGGCTCGGCATAGGAGGTACCATTGTGCAGTAGCTCAGAGCAAATCTGGGTATTGCCATGGAGGTTCTTTACATAATTATAGAAGGCCTTGTGGCTGTCTTTACTATCTGCTGCAATTCTGTTTTCATAGTTAGCTTTAGAGGATTTGATGAGGGATATCAACTTTTTGTTGAGGCTGATAAGGGAGTTTTTCCAGTCTTGGGACTTCACCATATTCTGCATCAGTTTCCTGCTTCTGTGGTAGAGTTTATTTATGGCAGGGGACCACCAAATTGGCTTCCTTTTTTTGGAGGATAGCTTCTTGGTTATATTTGGTATGGCGAGATCCATGCATTTGTGTACATGTTCGTACAGTGCATTGGTGTATGATTCGGCGGTCATGCAACTATTCTCCATTTGCATGGGTGCTGTGAAGTTAGCCACCTCTGTGTTTAGGAGCCCAAAGTTAGCTTTGGAGAAGTTTTTCATGTTGGTTACCTTTACAGAAGGGGGATGGGAGGGATGTGGATTTCCAAGGTGATTAGTTTGTGGTCAGATCTAACCAGGGAAGAGTTGACTACTGGTGTAGAGCAACGGTCACCCATGTTAGTAATGACAAGGTCAAGGATGTTGCTACCTCTAGTGGGGGTAAGAATGAGCTGGTCCAGAGCATTGGAATTAATGAATTCCAGGAAACGTTGGGCAAATGTATTGGTACATGAGTAGTTTTCTCAGTTAATGGAGAGGTAGTTGAAGTCACCCAGTATGAGAGTGTTAGGTTGAACCCTAATATTCTCCAGGGTGCTTAAGAATGTGGAGTGTGAGTCTTGGGACATGTTTGGGGACCTATAGCAGGCTATGACCTGAATTGCTGTCTTACCCAATGTTAGCAGCACCTGAAGTATCTCAGATGCGTTATGTTTGGGCTACCAGTCTGGAGGTATGCACATCCTTTATGAATATGGAAACACCACTGCCTTTCGAGCTTTTCTCGAAGTTCTGGGGCTGAAAGGTGTGGAATGAGTTATAGCTTGGTAGTGCAGGGGTGCTTTCTGCTGCCTTGAACCAGGTCTCTGTTATAGTACAAATGTTGATGTTCTCCATTTTAAGGAGTGTTTCGAGTGACTGCATTTTGAGATTTAGACTGCTAGTGTTGAGCAGCATGATTCTCAGATTGCATTTGTTTGTAGCTGTTACAGTGGTAATTTGGTCTTTGGAACACTGCCTAAAAAAAAGCACTATTCATTTGTGCCTTTGCTTTCATCCCACTTTAATACCAGAGGGCTATACGTATTGTGACTGTCTGTTTGGGAGAGAAGGGAGGCAAGCAACATTTCCAAATAGCATTTGCGCATCCTCTCAAGCATTTGTCCTGTTAGTTCATTGTGAGCTGCTATTTTGTTTTGACCAGTAAGCCTTGGAAACAATGCATGTTTTCCTTGAAAGAAAAAATAAAAGACTGATTTTGTTATGTTTTTTTTTTTTCCTCGTGATTTTGTTTCAGGCCACCACTGTATCAAAAGGTTGGGAAAATGCTCTAAAATGAAGCTTAAGACATCTACTGTGCTGTCTTGACTACTTAGGCTGCCCTGTAAGGATGCAAGGAAAAGTAAAGTTGAACAGTAACCCTGAATTTCATTCTTTAGCCATAATTTTTGTTCAGGCCATCATTGGATTAAAAAGTTGTTTTTAAACAAAAAAAACTCTGAAATGCATTTCAGGGAATTTAGAAAGCCATGGCTTCTGAAAAAGAAAACTGGAAAAAGCTGAAAATTAAGGCACAAATGTGAGAAAAGGAAGAAAATAAGTAATCTGCATGATGGCGGAGCCTGGAATGGGGAAACAAAGATGTGCACTGAAGAATGTGGGCCGAGGGATGAAATTGTAGACAGTAGGAGTGTCACGGAGCCCTTCACTTAGGGCACCATTTCACTTAAGGTGATCCTTATACACAGGGTTATTATAAGGTAACATCACTGCAACTAAGTAACAGTCACTGTGAATGTACCTCTGTAGGATGGTCCAACATAGTGTGGTACATGGGCCTGTTATAATCTAAGAGCACTGCAGCTATAATTCATTCTGTGTGTACTTTTCTTAAAACTTTACAGAGTGAACGGAAAAGGTTATTTAGAGTGGGTGCCAGTGTCGAGGTGATACTTAGACTGAACGTTTCATGGGCCCCCAATTTGGCACATACAGGGGGTCATCAAGATGCAAACACCGGCCTTGGAAGCAGTTTAATTATACTATCATCATATCTTTCGAATGCAAGAACATGCAATAACAAAACTGTTAATATAAAATAATGGAATGGCAAGTTGTAGTGTCTGTATGGCAAGTTGTAGTGTCTGTATATGCTATCACAAGCCTGAGAAAGCCACTAAATCAAAACAATGAAGAATGCAAAAAAAAAAGAAAGAAAACCAAAATGCATTTGCAGATTTAGAGAACAGCAGCAATTCAGATGAAACAACCATTATACATATTGAATACAGTAAGAATCCCAAACATTTCAAATTATACATCTTTTTTTGCCAACAGTTGCTGAATCATGTTTCATGTCAACATTGTACCATTCAGTCCTCCAGCATCTTTGATACTTCAAGGTATTTTGACAAGAAGACTGAAGCAATGAATGCAGAATTTCAGTCTTAATAGCATGACTTCAGGCTTATCTGAAAAAAGTAAAGAAGCCCAAACTGCAACATTCCTTCATGTGGTAGGAAATGATGCAATTGTGGTATTCAACACATTTAATCTCACCAAAGAAAAGTAATTTAATGTTGTTGTCATTAAAGACATGTTCTGTCAGTACTGTCAGCCTAATGGCGTATATTCACCATTTATATTTCAATAAAAAAATCAGGTTTCACAGGAATTTATGGACGCAGATCTGATGTCTCTGAATTAAGGCATACAGTCAAACAAACTGAGTCTTTCAAATTGTGTAATTTATTGCTGACAGAATTGACTGGGTTATTAAAATGACAAAGTAAGAGATTAGTCCTGAGTTCCAGTAATAGCGCTGAAATAGATGCAGAGATTCCATCTCTCTCCTGAATGAAGAAACAATAAACCAGCAAATGGAGGACTTCTGAGAAAAGTTTCCAGATACAAGTTGAATGCGAATGTCTGAAGAGTCTGAGGAAGTTGAATATAGCTGAAGAAAAGTAAATGTTGTATGCTGAAACTCAAAGGAAGGTCACACATAGAATACCATGTGGAAAAAAAAATAGGGCCAGAGCCTTCTTAATATTAGCAGCAATGCTTACATCCCTTCTGGAAGTGTGGAAGCCAGGATGTCGACTGCATTTGATAGCATAGGGCAGTTATTATGTCAGAATGCCACCCCTCCCTCCAGTTAATACTGCAGACGTTAACCAGCACAAGATGGATGGTTTTCTTAAGCAGCATGAGAAATGTTTTGTGGAAGTTGAACAAACCCTCTTGAAGTACTCAGATTTATTAACAGAACTGCAAAAAGGCTTGAGGCAGGTCCACGTGCATATCATAAAGGAATTAAAGAAATCAGTTGAACTGTCTGGCAGGCATGGAGGCATGAACACAGAGGGGAACCAGTGTCACAGAATGAAATTCAGGTAAATCATCAAATCCGTTCCCTCTGTTCCGATCAAGTGTGGTGAGAGACAAAAAATATCCCTGATAGACAGGAAAAAAAGAGGAGTAACAGACACTGTCAGGGGAAGACATTGACTGGCAGTATATACAGTGACTTTCAGCAAATATTAAATATTGAGAATGTGATATCATATAATGTTAGCACTGACATTGTTTTATGAAAAGCTCTAGCAAACCTTTTGAATTAAGGATGTGATATTGTAATATATAGCACCCAGGCAGCTATATGGCAAGAATATGAGTTTTGTAAGGATATACCTGTAAAGGGGATAATGGATGAACCAAATCAAGAATGGTAATTCTTCATTGTGATTGTGGGGGATGGGAGCATATACGTTTCTAACACAACACAGCCAAAAGACAGTGAGCCACCACGGGATTTTTATGGCGTATGGAAAGCCGTCTCATTTCTGTGGGGATCAATACAATTAGAAGTTTACAAAATGAGTGATGTGAATTGCTCAACTGAAGTTTATTATAATGTGTGTTGTAGATGTTATAAGAAAATACAAACTTCTCACAAGTGCATTGTGTCACATGAGTGGAAATGTATGGGTAATTGCCAAAATAAAAGTGGCAGTAAGATATCTTGACAATTAGTGAATGTGCTTTGATGTATAGAGTGCACATTAACATAACTGCAGTCCATTACAGAATGCCCAAGCAAATTAAGATACGGACTGCATGAAGAAAAACTGAGCTCATAGACACACATTGCATGAGTGAAATCATGGAATGTAAATTGGTGATTTAACTGAGTAAAGAGGGAGAAAATGATGGACTGGTTAACAAACAGTTCCTATATACTGTAATGCTTCAAGAGACACATATAGACAAGGCTGAACATGAAAAGTTAGTAAAATAAGGACTCAGTACTGAGGAATTATCTTACTCTATGGAAGAAGAGAAGGGTGGTGCTTCTGATTAGTTAAACATTTAAACTTTTAGATGACAGATACTAGGATAATGGTGAACAAGGTCTTGAACTCCTAGCTGGTATGCCTGTTATCAAATCATCAAATCTAATTTAATTTAAAATTAGCTGAAACACCTGATGTTCATAAGGGTCATTTGCATATATCCCATGTGCCTCTGATACAAGAGGTTTGGAAGGTCACTCAGTGGAAGTTCTAGCTTTGCTGGAGTTTTCATTTTGTTTTTATTAAAAATGTATTTAATTGGTAAGAAAGTGTCCCATATTGTGGTATCTGATCATGTGAGTTTAATGGTGGATATTAATGCAGACAGCAGGTGGAAGATTTGACATTGGAGAGTTCCTTTCATTTATAATAAATTTTCTGAGTGGTCAAAGAACCATTTCAAAGAGATTGAATTTCATAATAGGATTAGTTTAATGGGATAGAATCAAGGGTGAATGGAAGGAATTTCTATAGCAGTATGCTAAAGATAGAAGATTTAAGGATAATTGTATTCCAAGCACATGGAAAAAGTGGATTTATAAAGTCAACAAGCCAAAGGAATGCTTGAAGAAAGAGATAAAAGAGGCTCAGTTAGAAATTGATAAGATGTTAGGAAAAGACTGAATTTAAAAGAAAAGTGCATCAAAAAATGTTGTGGGTAAGTCTTCAAAGTCACAGAAGAATCTGACCATTAGATAAAGACAAGAAGAAATAGAAAGGCGGATGCACAAAATAAAGCACACAGACAGAAATGTGCTAATACAGGACCCACACAATATCATGCTGTGTTTTCAAAAACGTTATCAAGATTTATATGCAAAACAGATGCTAGATGTGGGTTGGACAGATAGACTGTAGAACTGCTTTAAAAAAATAAAAAACACAAAGTCATCAGATATGCTCAATAAAGCAGTGAGAGGGGGTCACCAAGGCTACATGGTATTCTTCTAGAGATATACCTGGTGGGGGAGGTGTAATGAATGAGAAATTGTTAGACCATACGAATGGGGGGATGAAAATAGGGAGTTCCTCTTTCATGGAAAGGGGCAGTGATCTCAGTCATCCTAAAGCTGGGTAAAGATAGATTCACTTAGTCTATAAAGAGCAATATCTATTTTAAATCAAGATTACAAAATCGTTTTGTCAATAATTTTTTCCCAGCTGGTGGCACTCATGTCACATTTAGTAAACTGGGGGTAGTCTGGCTGTGTATGGAGCAGGCAAACATTTTATAATGTAATGAAAACACTATTAGTGATGTAACATGCCAGACAAGCCAAACAACAAATGATGATACTCAGTTTAGATGCGGTCAAAAGGCAATACTTGTTTAAGGTATTAATTATAGGCATTCAGGAACACAATACAAGTGGTAACACTGCTGAATAACACATATCATGGATCAAGTGTGAGTATAAAAGTAAAAGCAGACTTGACAACCAACTTCAACATAGAGTGAGGCACCAGGTAGGGATGCCCGTTGTGCCCACTGTTGTCCTGTTTATATTTTAAACCATCAGCAGCTGATGTCAGGTAGTCAGATATAGATGGATGCAGGATTGGGAATTTCTCCACAAAGTTGGCAATATGTGCAGATGGTCTTTTAGTATAACTGAACAACCTTGAAGAACACTCAGATATTATAGTCATTGGGCCTTTTAGTGGGCTATAAGGTTAATGCATATAAGATTTGGGCAAAAACATTAAATTATACACTATCATATAGAATAAATGGAAAATATCCATAGATGTTTCAAACAAATTTAAAATATCCTTGGGAATACCAATAAACCCTACTTTTGGAGGAAATGAAAAAAAAAAAAAAAGAGTGTGACAGAGCAGTTAAAAACGGTAGCTTATCGACTGAGAGTTAAATCACAGAATACAAGTTTTATACACTTTTCAGGCAGTCTGTTTCGATCCTGGCATCTCATTTTTCTGGGACTTAAACAATATGACAATGAATTATTTATGAGGAGAATCCAAACCAAGAGTGGCCTGGGACAGGTTAATGAAGCTGAGGGATCAAAAGGGGACCTAACAGTGCCAGACGTGTGATCCTACTGAGCAGCACCACAGTTACAAGTTTTTATGTTATGATATATGTAGGGGATAGACTGTTATGGGTGGAGATGGGTGGACTGATGATGAAACAGTTGGGATCTAATCCACAAGTTGTGTACTGGTTGCAGGAGAAACAGAAGGTAGGAGAACTCTGGGGAACTATAGGTGCACCTTATCCTGGATTATGATGAAGTAGAAACAGTAGTATAACCCAATCATAGTGAGTTTAATTAGGGCACAGAGAGCCAGTTAGGAGCCAGTTATGATAGAATGGGGGATTAGAAATTGGTCTCAAGTATAAGACGCTCAGCCCTCCGTTTCATGGGAGAGGTTTCAAGAAAAATATCACTTGATAAAAGGGGATCACTTGATATACAGAAGACTAAAGTGAATGTGCTGCAGGAACAGAATAGGGAAAGTATAAGCAGGTACTGGGGTAAGCCTCAAGAAAACATGCAGGGTAGTGACCAGTTGTTGATTCATTCATTGCATTTCTTTCATTCTATTTGCAGATTGCTGTTACGGCTTTGCAACATTTTTCTGTGCTATTGTGGCAACCAAAACAAATCATTAAACCATTACCTGCACTTGTGTGTGGCAATTGAGCCAGCCTGCTGATTCATTACTGCACTACATGTACAATTATGACAACCAAATCAGATTACTGATTCACTATTACACAACCTACTCTATTGTGGTTTTACTTCTACTATACCTTGTAAGCTTCTTGTGCCGTGCTGTTGCGGTTATACGTCTAACACACATTACTGCACTCTACTATGCTACCTAATGGCTGATACCTTATTTGCAACTTTTACTGAAGTTCTAGTTTTAGACAATTTAAAACTCAGCTTAGCCTAGAAATTTTTGGTATTGCTCACACATATTTTTTGAATGGTGTGGAAATATGTTAGAAGGGTGTGTTTGTTGTGAGAAGAAGCCAAAGGCTAGCTGATATGCAATTGTTATTAACTAAATAATTTTAGTTTGCATTGCATCATTAGTTTCCCCACCATATTGTATGTCTTTAATTGTAGAACATGACAGGCTACAAGTCTTCAGTCTACACTAAGTAAAGCCTGAATAGCTGTATTTTGGTTAGTAAATTTGCACATGAGTGATTATATTGTTTTCCCCTCATATTTATGATTGGTAGAAAATTCATTGCAAAGAACCAATAAAATTATTTATAATACTACACTAAGTGGAATCTGAGTGGCTTTATTACTATGTTCTAAGCCACTGAATGGTTAACAAATATGTAGTGTGTTTGGTTACAATGTTATATTAAGCCACCTATCGTTGGTGGTAATATTTTATCATAGGATCATAGGAAGTTACTAGGCTGTTGGCCCTGAGGCCCTTAAAAGCCTAGCCAAGAATTAGCCCATGTTCCAACAAGTCAGCATCCGATACCCCTATCCAGCAGGGACACAGGTGGAATCCCAGGGGTGTATTTTCTGTTCCCCATCCAGTTATCCAGTTTGTGCTTAAAAAGGGTTAATGAAGCACTCCTTTTGACATGGAGAGGATGTCTATTCCACAGAGGGAGGAGCCTCTGGGACACAAATCTGTCCTGCCAACAAGTCCTATTGATGTTACAGACCAGGTTGAGGTCATGCATGTGGGTTACCCAAGTGAAACTTGACTTGTGGATATGCAGCAGTCCCATCAGGTTGGAGTTCTGAGATTGCTTTGTATGCCAGACAGAGGTCACATCTGAAGAGTCTGTATGAGACTGAGTAGAGGGACAGGGCTTTTAGCCTATCTGTGTAGGGTAGATGTTTGAGGCCTTGGATTCTCCTGGTGAGGAACGTCTGTAGTCTCTACATGCCGAAAGAGGTACTGTACTCAATAATGGAACTTATAAAGGAAGAATACAGGGATGTTACAATCTCCTTATCCTTGGATGAGATACCCTTCTTAATAAGGTGAGCCATGTAGAAAGCTTTCTGTACAATGCAGGCAATATGGTGGTCAAAAGTCAGTTTGCTATCAACCTGGGTGCCCAAGTCCCTCATGGCTGATTGCGTGCTTAGGATCTTGTTATTAATTTGATAATTTGTGGTAATGTCATTCTCCCCAAAGGGGATAATGAAGCTTTTTTTTTTTTTGGCATTCAGTTTGAGGCCATGTTTTTTGCACTAGTCATTTGTTTGGGTGAGACTCTCTTGGAGGATGTCCACATCTGCAAACTTGGTCAGCCATAGCCCACTGGTTTTGACTTTCACCTCAGAAAAGTATATCCCAAACAACAGAGGCCCCAAGACTGATCCCTGGGATACACTGCTCATTATGGGTCTACTGCTTGAGATGGCTTCCCCAATTTTGAGTAGGTGGGTTTTAACAGAGAGCCAGTTTGCTACCCATCTGGTAACATATGGATTGCTGCCCAGTTGAGAGAGTTTATCTATTATACCCAAGTGGGAATACTATCGAAGGCTTTGGCCAGGTCAAGGTAGGTGGTGTGCACCATCTTCCCCTCATCCATGGCTTTGGTGACTGTCTCAAAGAATCGACCAGATTTAACAGGCATGACCTCCCCTTGATGAAACCAGCCTTTGTGGGATTGAGTGTTTGGAGGTTGTCAATGTCCTTGTTAATGAGGTCCATGATAATCCATTCCATGGCCTTGCATATCAGGCTAGTTAGGCTGATGGGTCTATAATTACCTGGCTCAGTGTACACACCACCTTTGTGCAAGAGGTTTACAGTGGCTGTTCTCCACTCAGCTGGAACAAAGCCAGTACTCAGACTTTGGATGAATAGGGTGCCTAATGGTGTCGCAAGTTCCTGCCTAAGTTCATGTAGGACGCAGCTTAAGATGTTATTGGGTCCCATGGAGACTGTATTTTTTGCCTTGGAGAGGGCAGTGATGACATGCTCCCTAGAGATAAGGGGAGGGGGCAGGTGCTGGGGATGTCCTGATTTACTGATAGGGGACAGAGGGGTGAAGTTTTCACATAACCTGTCTGTCAGCAGGTTGGCTATAGCTACTGCATTTGTGTATGTGGTGTCCTTGACCACCAGTTCTGAGCAGATCTGAGTGCTTCCTTAGGGATTGCAGACATATGTGAAGAAGGGGTCTATATTATTTAATCAAAGATTTCTAACTTCAAACACCATATGGCCGACATCATATGGTCGAAGTTAGAAAACTTTGAATTCGTTAAAAAAAAAAAAAAAAAAAGAAAACACTAAACCCTAAACTAAGGGTTGTAGGTAGGGGGACAAGTCCCCCTGCACCCCCCACACTCCCAGCTCTTTAAATATAACAACTCCGAGACCACACTATTATGAGGTAAAGGGAATACTTCCCTTTACTGCACTGTAGTGCGATCTCAGAGTTGGCATATTTAAAGAGCGGGGGGTGTGGGGGGACAGGGGGACTTGCCCCCCTGCTTTAACATCTTAGGTGATCTTTTTTTTTTTTCCATGTATTCAACGTTTTCTAACTTCAACCATATGGTGTCAGGCATATGGTATTCAAAGTTAGAAATCTTTGATTAGATAATATAGACCCATGAAGAGGATCTTATGATCGCTTTTAGTACACGTGGCCAGTTTTAACTCAAAGTTTGCTTTGCAAGATTTCCCCTAGTACTCTTATTTGCTTGTTCAGGATAAGGAGAGATGCTTCCAATTAGGTACATGCTCCTTCTTGGTCCTGGATGCAATTTTTTCCTCTTATTATAGAGTTTACTTATTGCAGATGTCCACCAGACAGGTTTACTCTTCCTTCAGGAGGATGATTTTGTCCTTTCGGGTATTCCCTATTTCATGTAGCTATATAAATGTTTGTATATTACTTTGGTGTAGGTTTGGACATTTGTGCCACTTCCTATAGAAGGGAAGGGGGATGTGAAGCTATTTATACCTTCTCTCGAGAGGTTGTAATCAGTTTTGGAGAAGTTTTTATGTTTGACCATAGCAAGGGGGTGTGGGGTCGGGGGATATGGTGACTTTGAAAGTGACCGCTCTGTGGTCGGATCTTACTAAGGAAGATGACACTGTAGGGATACTGCAGTGATTACTCATGTTGGTTAATACCAAGTCCAGGTTATTATCACCTCTTGTGGGGGTGTTGACCATCTGGTCCAAGGCATTTGCATTGACGAAATCAAGGAATATCTGGGCATTTGTGTTTTGGCTTGAGCAGTTCTTCCAATCTATTGCTGGGTAGTTAACGTTGCCCAGGATCAGGATAAAGGGTTGAATCTTGATAGACTTAAAGAGGTCCAGATAGGTGGAGTGGGCATCTTGAGTCAAAGTCGGGGGCCTGAAGATAGCTATGATATGAATAGGGGTCTTGTGAACAGTTAACTGCACCTGGAGTGTCTCCTGTGCATCATACTGTTTGACTAGCCTGGAGGTGTGTATGGTTTTAATATATATTGGAACTCCACCTCATTTTGCTTTGCTGTCCACAGTTTGGGGTCTGATTGTATGATATGATGAGTAACCTGGTATGGCTAGGCTGCTTACCGCAGCTTTGAACCAGGTTTCTGTGACTGCACAAATGTCGGCATCTTCCAGAATTAAGAATGCTTGCAGTGAATGTAGTTTCTGTTTAGCCTCCTACCATTTAGCAGCATGACCTTTAATTTGCATTTTGATGAACTTTTCATTTTAAGTTTTCTCTGATTGGTCTTATTGTTACATTTAGTGAAATTTGGATGGCCAGCAGATGGATAGTAAATGTGTAATATGGTTGGTTATAGTGCTTTGTTATGCCTCCTATGATTTAAAAGTTTCACTAAATTGTAATATTAAATCGGTCTGATGAAGCAACTGGTTATGTTGTGAAAGCGCTCACCAACTTTTATTATTTTTATATTCTATTTTAGTAAATAATTTTTAGCCCTGGGACGTCCTTTGGTCTCACTCTTTGTATTTTTTTGTTTTCTAAATAGTTGACCATACCTGGAAAATGTTGTAAAGATGTGACATTCTCTGGAACTGGCATTTCAGGAATTGCTGTTTGCTTGGACGGATCTGGTTGTAAGCCAGAACTGATAAACAAATGACCTACATAAGTAACTTCTTTCAGCTTGAATTTACATTTCTGAGGATTCAGTTTAAGATTTACTTCATGTGTATAGTCTGGAACTTCCCTGAGATTTCTATCATGTTCATCTTCACCACTACCTCTAACAATAATGTTGTCTACTATAATAGCACATGGATAACCAGAAAAAATTTGTTCCATCGCATGTTGAAAGACTTCACTGGCAGAATTGATTCCAAATGGCATTCTCAAAAATCTGTACCCCCACTGAATGTGGTTAATAACGAAGATTTGTGATCCGGTGAAATTTGCCCAAAAAAGCTTTTTGCATCTAAGACTGAGAAAACAGTGGAATTTGGCATAAGAGTGGCTACCTCTTCTAATATACGCATCAGATGATGAGGACGCTCAAGTGCTTTGTTTAACTCTCTTGGATCACTACAGATTCAAATATCATCTGAGCTTTTCTTATGAGCTACAACCATGGAGGATACCCATTCAGTCTGTTCTTCTGGAGTAAGGATACCTAAATGCACCATTTTGTCTAGTTCTGCTTTTACTTTATTCTGCATTGCTACTGGAATCTTCTGTGCTGGTCTGACAACTGGACTTACTTCATGGTTTAACTTCATGGAATATGTGACTAGAAGTTTACCAAGCTCATCTTTGAAAACATCATCATATTCACTAAAAATACTCTGTGTAAAACTATCTTTTTACATTTGTGACATTGCTGGCTAAAAGCTAAACACTTTTCCTGTTTAGATTCATGACTGCCTCCACAACTGTGATAGTTAGCAATGAGGTTGGGAGTGGCCCCCTTTGGCTTATATTTCTTTTTCATCTTAATTCTCTGTTGCACACTATCAACATTCACACTAGCAGACACTGCAAACATTCTTTTCTCATTCATGAGCATATTTGTATGCTTTTCTATCATCTCATATATTTGACAAATCTCAGTAGCTTTGCTCAATGTTAATTCATTACTTCAAAGCAAAATCTTTTTCACTACATCATTATTAACACCACATAAAGACGGTCTTTTGTCAACTCATCTCTTAGATCACCAAATCTACATATTTTAGCTTTATTTCTTAAGTCAGTAATATATGCAGTAATAGTTTCACCGGGTTTTAGATTTCTTATGTAAAATTTATGCCTTTCCATTGTAATATTGATTTGGGGGTTACACATTTCTCTAAATTTACATTTTAAGCACTCGGGGGTCTTCCCACTTTTCAGCCTGTATCACAATATGGCAGTTCTCCCCCTCCCCTATATACAGAGCAGGTACATGCACAAATGAATGTTCTTACTCAATGGCTTCTGAGCCAGCTAAATTTAGAAGTATAAATGCCTTTGTACTTGCATCTTTATCAGAAAATGCAGTCTGTATGAAAATATCACATTCTTGCTCAAACACTTACCAGTTCTCAGCAATATTATCATGAAGCACCAGCAGTTCAGGTCTGCAAAATTCCTCTGTCAAAACAACAAATTCCTTTTAAACATAAATGTAGCCCTGGTACTTGTACACTTAGGACACTTAGAAAAATCTTAGTTACTCCAAAGAAGTCGTATGTTGTGAAAAAAGTTCAGATATTTTAGCTTTTACGAACATTTTAAACACTTAGGAGATTATTTCAAATACTTTAATCATTATGCCCAATTTCAGACATTTTGAATATATCAGTAATTATTTTGAGCACTTTGAACACTATGCCACATGTCTGGAGACTGAAAATAATTTCAAACGAATTTAAGTACCGTCAAATAACCGCTGACCTGTTTTGCGAGTTCACTCCTGTATATTAATCCACTTCTAACAGCGTGTCTCATGGTTTGCAATGTCTCATGCATTCATATGAGACAGAGGCACAAGATGGGTTCAAGTCATTTATTGTACATAAACAAATCAGGAGCTGTAACTGAAACATGTACTTCGATCTTCGTATGTTTACTAACTCACTCATTACTTCTAACACACTCACATGTGCATCTCCATTCAAGCTTGCACTCACACTGAATGACTATACAAAATGGCACTGATCTCGCTAGTGCTCAGTAACTTATATGCACATGCTCTCTGACAATGGCTGACTAGGTACAGTATGCACACTGATCTACAGTTAGTATGTATTAGAGTGATAGCAGTCATAAGGAATAATACACACCCATAAGCTGTTAGTATGAACTGAGCTGATCATTATTATAGTGCATAATGCAGTCCTGCTAGTTGTTAATATTAACTGGATTTTTAATGCTGTTAGTCTGAATCTGACCAATACTACTGCACTGAGCAGTGAACAGTACACTCCCACTATTGTAGTACAATACATGTTAGCTGTTAGTATGATTCTAATACTACTGCACACTCCCATTGCTGTAGTACAATACATATTAGCTATTATATGATTCTAATACTACTGTAGTCTGATATGAGCAGTGAGCAGTACACTCCTATTGCTGTAGTACAATATATGCTAGCTATTAGTATGATTATAATACTACTGTAGTCAGAAGTGAGCAGTACACTCCAATTGCTGTAGTACAATATATGTTAGCTATTAGCATAATTCTAACACTACTGCAGTGAGTTGTGCACTCCCACTACTGTAGTACAATGCATGTTAGCTATTAGTCTGATTATAATACTACTCAATATATTCCCACTAGCTGTTAATATTAGTCAGATGAATCATTATTGTAGTGTTCCTGCACTCCTCTATTTACTTGGCTACTGTCATGTTATTCATTTGTTCTTTCTTTCTTTCTTTCTTTCTTTCTTTCTTTCTTTCTTTCTTTCTTTCTGTTTGTGTTTCTATTATTTGAATAATATATTCAGTTGTGCTTTTTTCTCTTTCCAAAGTGTGGATAAAAATGACCTAACTGACAAGGCACCTACCAGATTCTTAGAGGAATAAACATTTATTCAAATACTTCTGACATCTGCTTTATCTTATCAAGGGTTACGCAGTAGCTGAAACCTATCTTGGTGAGCAGCTGAGATGAGTAAGGAAACCAGTTCTGAATTAGACACTACCCTCCACTACAACACAGCAGAACACACACACTCACATCTTTTGGCAATTTAGAAAATAGCCATTCACCAGTGGCCCTATGCTAGCTAGGGGCCTGGCCATGCAAAAACTAATTAAAAAAAGAAACATTTCCTCCCACAACATTAACAAAAAGAGACAGAGAGAATACAAAGACATTGTCTGTTCCACCTAACTGCTCTTAAGAACAGGATTCCTCCTTAGGGAGCAACAGTTCCAGTTTCTTTCATTGTCAGAGTTGGCAGCATGCACAGCAAATGAGAAGACCTGGAAATTGGTGATGCGTGATTTATCTCCACAACCGAAAAGGACATGGATTTCTTTAATCTTTCTTTGATCTGTAACTTTTTTTTGCAGCAGTAACATTAAGGGGAATGAACATCAAGCCAAATGGACAGGTGATCAACATTAGGAAAAGTGTGTGTGTGTGTGTGTGTGTGTGTGTGTGTGTGTGTGTGTGTGTGTGTGTGTGTGTGTGTGTGTGTGTGTGTGTGTGTGTGTGTGTGCGTGTGTGTAAAATGCTCCAGTAAGGGGCACTGTCTAGTCTAGTCACTTGCTTAGAGTTTAAACAGAATCAAACCCTGTACCTTAGGTAAAACAGACAAGAGCCTTAATCCCCACAACAACTGCCAGACCTCCATTAACATTTTTCTATATTTTCTTTTTTCTTTGCTATATCATTGAGGCTCACAGCCAGTCAATGCCAGTCATTAGAGTTTCTCAGTTTTTGTGGTTCAAAAAATGCTAGTTGATGCAAAACATCTTACTCTGTTAACTTTTTAAGTAATTTAGAGTAATCTGCTCTTATCTGTCTCCGGTTTTGCAGAATGTCTGATTTTGCCTCAAAGGTTCATAGGTAAGTACTAGGCTAGCTGCCCTCTGTCGGCCATTTTAAGCCGAGCCAGTTTCCTTTTTGTGCTTGAATTAACCTATCCCATTTGGTTAGAGACTGGCCTTACCTATCCTATGTTTGATAATTACATATTACCCCTAATGAGAGTAACTGGGATTATACCACAGATAATTTGAGAGGGCCCATGCATGGGATAAAAAAATTTAGGAGCTGCCTCTGTCTATTAGTAGCACAGGAGACAGTCCTGTTGTAAATTTTCTGTTTCTCCTCCATGGATCTAAGTTGCACTTGAATATGGACAGGGATGAACTTTGTTTTACATGGATGGGGTCTCTGTTCCAGAGCAGCAGTATCTTCTGCAAGATATACCTGTCCCTACAAACCATTCTGTTAATGTTGCATAAGAGGTTTAGATCCATAGACAGAGTATTTCTGATGTCATTTGACTTGCTGATGTGCACTTAGACCGAGTATTTCTGATATCATTTGACTTGCTGATGTGCACTGCATCCATCAGTATTGAATCAGAAGATGCCTATGCCAGGCACAGGTCACCTCTTAGCAGTCTGTAGGATACTAAATATAGTGACAGGGCTTTGAGTCTATAGACGTAGGACATGTTGTTTGTGCTTTGTGTTGTTTTAGTTAGGTGTCTCTGTAGGTGTTCCAGTTGCTGCATATCTCTGGACAGATATACACCAAAGGGGGGCATCATATTCAGTGATTGGCCTAATAAGGGCTGCATAAAGTGGGACAATAACATTCCTAAATCTAGACACAGTCCTTTATAGGCTGTGCAGTATAGAAGGACTTTCTTACAACAATGGACACATGTTGGTCAAAAGTTAAGTCGCTGTCCACAAAACTTCCCAAATCCCAAACAACCAGGTAAACTCTTAGGGACATACGGTCAATGTGGTAGTTCCGTGGGGTAGCTGACTCCCCAAAAGATACAATAATGCATTTTTTACCATTTAGCTTCAGTCCATGATTTTAGAACCACTTATTTATTTGGGACAGACCTTCCTGCAGGATGGCTAAGTCATTTGGGGATTCAATGGCTGCTCCTAGCTCACAGTCATCTGCAAACTTAGTCAGCCAGAGCCCTTTAATATTGGTTCATATTTATGTCCTATCTCTGAGCAAGTGACTTAACCAGACAGTGCTTTAGGGCAACTGTAAACCTGGGCTAGGCTTCTCAATGATCCCCTGGTAATGTTCCCCTGCTATGAGGCAGCGTAGTTATGGTTTAAAGAAAGAAACCGACTGTAGTGAACAGGAGCATCATCCTATAAGCCATGTTCCTTGGGTGTGATCATTGGTTTCCTTAATGCTGACAGAATGTTTATTTAGCTGCAAATAAATTGGACAGTATGAAGTCTATGAGTTTAATGTTAATGTTTTAGCTATTAATTTAGCTTGTTTTTGCAGGCATACAGGTGTGAAATGCACTATGTTTGGGATACAATAGTTTGACTAGTACTTAGTGCAGATGAGTAGGGCTATGAGGTGTTAAAGAGCTGATTCCTCTAGTGCATGGTTTGATTCCTTCAGCCTTCATTTGTCTTCTATGTGACTCTTCCAAGTTATTTCCCCAGACAATATTTCTGGGCTGCTCCTGAAAAGGGACATATGTCCAGTGGGCTGTCACAGGCTGTTAGCAAATGTGTTATGCATTTGTCATCTAAATTCCTGCACCCTTCACAGAGATGTTTATTAGTATTTCACCATATGCTATTTTAGAATGAATCCCAGCACATCTCTTGTAGTTGAATGGGTTGAATGGGTTGCCAGATACATTATCACTAAATGTGAATTTCAAAGGAAGAGAAGTTCACTATTTTTCATACTAAGTCTTTTTCAATTTGTGAGAGTGTTTTGCTTTGTTTTCTTTAGACAATGGCTGTCATTTTTTCTGTAAAATTTGAAATAAAAGTTTTAAATGAAATCCAAATCTCTGTGATAATTGTAAAAGTAAAGTAGAAAAATAGTATATACCCTGACAGGTTTGAACAGTGTTTATGGTAATTAGGGAGAGATAGTGCCATGTAATGAGATATTGGTATTGCTAGTGGGAACCTGATTCATTACATAGCACAATAACACATTGCCCATGATCCAGCTCTGTTGACCTTGAAGGTGTATGCAGCAATAATACAGCATTATTAGCCATTCAAGTAGGTCAGACCTGCACCAAGTGACATGAGTGGGTATAGCTATTCTTTCTGGCAAAGAAGATATAGAGAGGTCAAAATGAGATGTAGGTGTCCTGAAACATACAAGCCCCCCCAAACAAAGTACATTATATGCAGTACTATTTCTGATTTTCTTTTTGACCTGTGGGTTGTTGAACAAAAGCTGCTGCAGCAATTATATTGTCTGGAATTGTTTAGCTTTATATCACTAAAAATCAATTAATTCATTAATAGGCCTGAATTGTATAATATGCTCTAAGCATGTTGTATTTTAGTGATATATTTTTGCAGTACCTTCTTTACAGCCTCCAACAATTGCAAAGGGGTTGGCATTTGTCAGGTCAAGGAGTCAGCATGGAGTGATTATCAGAAATGTCTGATCTTCAACTTCCATTGTGCAGTCATTCTTGTATATTATTGTGATACATTCTTCTCTACAAGATCATATTGCAAATGATTTCTACATTTAGTTAAAACCTGTTACTCTTGCAGTTGATGCAGAGAAACAAAGTTCTGACTTGCTAATGAGCTGCTTCCTGTGACAAGATACAGGCTTTGAATCTTTTCACCTTCATTTACTTACTGTGTGACACTGAGAATGTCACTTGACTCAACTGTGTATTAGTGCAATTAGAAAATTGGGCTTGGCTCTTTAATAGTCTCCAAGGTTGCATGCCTCATAACTATGAGCCTGTTAATGTTTGCAAGCCATTCTCTATTGCATTGCTAATCTAGTTCAGGACATTTTATGGCAATATTACCAGCACACCTTTTTTAAAATGAATACCGGCAATTTATTCTTCAAGAGCAGCAGGCACTGCATTTGTAGAGGATGCACTGAAATACAAAGTTGTTTGCCAGCAGTAACCTCTAAATTATACATACTCTCTTTAAACCAACATAAGCATCTAAACTTACTGGGTATCTACATACCCATATCATCTACACACATGCATGCATACATAAGGTGATAACCTAACCACCCTAGAATCCATACTTCACTGGGACTCCCACTCCCTTCCCTAAGAAACTATTGTGTTAGGTGATGTTAACATTGACCGGAACTCCATCCACTCTCCTACCCCCCCACCCAACATATTAACCTATATAACTTCACCCAACTCATAGATTCTCCCACATGTATTGATAAGGCTACTAAAAGGGAATCTATACTAGACTGGATTCTCACCAATCAACCAAATACTGCCCACCAATGTGGCACACTGCCTAACTCTCTCAGCGACCACAACCCCACCTTTATCCTTAGACACAAACTTAAAACAAATAACTCGCCCTCCCATTTACAAACCCACTGCAACAATGATTTCCCCAAAGACCACTTCTTAAGAGC
>NC_056746.1:908651922-908669422 GCF_019279795.1 Protopterus annectens
AGGTTTTCTAGTGGGTTTTGAGATAGCCAAGAAATTTTCTAGTGGCAGGCAGGGCAGTATGAAAATAAGGTTAAGGTTGTGCAAGGGATGAAGCTGAATAAGCAGGAAGGGGGTTGGGTAGGTTGCCCAGTTTAATTCTAGGAGTGGTTTACAGTGGTGTGTGTGTTGATATTTGTGTTTTGTGCAACTTTTGCAACTTTTTTTGCAGTGTGTCCCAACTGCATATGGTAGAATTTTGTAAGTAAGTTATGATAGAGGCACCATAGTTTCTAGTCCCAGTTTTTTTTTTTGAGTTTTTTTTTTTATTTTTTTTGTATAGGGGGGGTCAAAAAGTTTTATTGTAATAATAATACCACCTAAGTTTGGTTTCCTGCACTATTTCTATGTTAAAAGAAGAGTGCATTTTTTAGCCAGGATTCACTGCTGTAAAGGACTTGTTGAGTTTGAGGAGTAGTTCTTGTTGTGATTGAGCAGGCGTCTTGGTCCATGCTGGTTTTTGGTAAAAAAGATTTTTTTTTTAATAGATATTACATTACCTGCTGATGAATACCTCTCTCGAGAATTTTGGATATGGGTGATAAGATGGATATATGACGGAAATTGAATGGATCAAAAGAGTTGCCTCCTTTGTAGATGGGAGTGATGTGAGATTGTTTCCATATAGTAGGTATTTCTGATTCAGATAAAGACCTATTTATAAGGATACTGATTGGGTAGGCAATTGAGTTAGCAGCCAGTTTGAGGTAGTATGTGGGGGAGATTGTCAGCTAAAGTAGAGCAGGATTTTAGTTTTTATAGCAGTTTCTTAATGGTGTCAGTGGGTATGGGCTGAAATGAGAATGAGGTTTGTATGACATTTTGTTGAGTATGGAGGTTAGTAATGACAGGGTTAGAAGTAGTTGATGGCCTGGGGTCAGTGTCTGAATAGGTTGAAGGGTGGGGGGGGTCCAGCATTAGAGGTGTTAGTTAGAAGGTCTGAAATTGATTTTATGAAGTGCTTGTTAAAGTTTTTGGCTATTTGTGATGGAGGGGGTATCAGGTGATAGGGTGTGCTCTCCATTTCTTCCATTATTAAGTAGACAATATATGGAGTGCCAAAATTTACTGGGGTTGATTTTATGCTGGAATTGAAGCTGGGAATAATATGACTTCTTATCCCTGTTGATTAGTTTTGTCACTTTGTTACGTAGTGTTTTGAAATTAACATGATTTTGTTCATTTTTGTTTAGTTTCCAGGTCATCCAGGCTAGGTCCATTTGCTTCATCAGGTGTTACATTCCTTAGAGAGCCATGGTGCTGAGTTCTTTTTGATTCTTTTCATATGAATGGGAGCTGGTGTATTAAGTATGTGAAGGAAGGTGTTATTAAAGTATAGCACAGCATCATTAAGGGGTAGTTGTTTAACGGGTGTCCATTCTAGTTCCTGTAGGAGATTGTTGAATTTATGCTGACAAAAATTAATTGAGTTCCTAACTGATTTTATAGTACGTACTTTTAGTTATAGTTGCAACTACAACTAAGTAATAGTAATAAGTAATACTAAGTAAGTAATAGTTTTATTTCAGAATGGGTGTGCCTTCTTTGAAGGTTGGGTGGCGGGCTGGCATCTCGGCACCGTAAAAATCCACTGCCAATCATTGGTGGACTGGAGTTCTGCTGTGACGACCCCTAGCCGGGAAAAGCCAAAAGGAAGAAATTTAACATTTGTTTACCGGGAAAGTCAGACTTGGAACAAAGCCAGTTTTCAGCGGAGGCCCGGGGAGAAACGCTCCAGATGCATGTCTTTGTATATAGACATATATATAAAATTCCAGCAGGCACCAACAGATAGCAGTAGTACAGATTACATGAATACAGCTGACTGACATATGACTGCCTGTATGCCGCTTTAATGTGGCTAGAGAATATATACAAAGTAAAATAAGTTAGTAAGCAAGTAAGTAAATAAATAAACAGCAGACATGTTCCATAACAACAGAATCCCAGAATCCTTTGCAGTTTACATCATTATGGGTCTGCATTAGGATGAGTCAGTACTTTGCATTGCTTGTATAAGTCATGATACACACACAGACACACACACACACATATATATATGGTTTACTATCACATGTTCGACACTACTGTGGCCGAAAGTGCAGATATCTGAAGAAAATGTTTGGAAATCACAACACCGACCACAGTAAATGCCGAAATGAGCATTTCAGTGAAGTCAAATGTCGAACATTTCAACTTCACTGAAATGCTCATAGCCGCTAAACATAGTGTAACATGTTTTGCAGGGAGGCAAGCCCCCCTGCACCCCCCACACCCCCCTACTTATATATACAAACTCCGAGATTGCACTACACTGGGGAAAGGGTACATTTCCCAATCCCCACTATAGTGCGATCTGCACTACACTGTCAGCTATAGCAGCTGTTCGCTATTGTAAGGTTCGACAATATAGTACTCACACTAATGGTTCTGCTACCTGGTTTACGCACATACGTGGATCGCAGACAGTGCAATCGACTATGTGATTGTAAATATATATATATATATATATATATATATATATATATATATATATATATACATCTAAGTGATCTATTACTTCATTTAAACACAAGTGGTCTAAAAAAGGAGCCCTAATCACAGTTTATCTAATAATAGTCTGCACTACTAGTTACAACCCTGATAATAAGGAAAGCTTATGACTTTGTAATCACTGGTATTAGTTTTCTGATAGATTAGTAATACTGCAGTATGTTTTACTACAGTGTGCTTGATTGTGCAAGCTGGTGGTGCACATTCAGTCCCTGGGATTCAGGAAGAATTTCTACTGCTCATGTAAAATACCTAATGCAGGTAAGTTTATTTTATTTATTTATTTATTTTACATTTGTTGACTGGGCTAGTCCAGCTGGATACATGTCCATTTTCAGCAGAGGCCCGGGGAGAAAAGCTCCACAATAAAGAGAAACACATACATTTACATACAGAAGAAATTCACATTAACATAATAATGAAATGAAAAAGAAAAACAGCAAAATTTTCATACTGATAAATTAACATTCGCATGTTGTGTAAGTAACCTTGACATAGTTACATTTGAGAAACAGCGAGGTTAAGATTTTAAGCTCTGAGGGAAGGAAGAGACTGAGGTGGTATGAGAGATATAGGATTAGTCTGGTTTAGGACATGGGCATAACCAATGTGACTTAAAGAATTCTTTAAGATTGTTTTTGAATTGATTAAGCGAGGTAATGAGTCTTAGGTTATTAGGAAGGGAATTCCATAGCTTTCCAATGTAATTGGCATAAAGAGCATCACCACCCGAATTATTAGATTTAGTGGTTAGTACCTGGACACTATTTGAGGATCGAAGGCAGTTTAGATTGGAGTAGGGGGTCAGAAGTTTATTCAATGAGGGGGTTTTATCCGGTTGCTTAATTATTTTAAATGCTTCAGTGAGTTGGTTAAGTTTGAGAAGATTGGGCAGTTCTAACCAGTCAAGTTTCTTAAGGTTAAGGCAGTGGTGAGTACGAAAAGGTGCTCCTGTTACAAATTTGGCAATATGGTTATAGGCAACCGAGAGTTTATTAACCTCTCTATTATTGAGGAAAGAAAGTACCGGGGAGGCATATAGTAGGGTGGAGAGGAGGTGAGTGCGAGCAATGGTTAGTTTGGCATGAGGAGTTAGAAAGTTCTTAATTCTGTACATAGAGCCGAGTTTCTTATTTACAGTCTTAATGGTTTGGCTGATGTGCATATTGAATTTGAGCTTGTGGTCAATAGTAACACCTAATAGTTTGGTATTGGAGACAGGCTCAATGATGGTGCCATTGATGGATTCAACGTGGAAGGTCAGATTATTAGCAAGTGGAGGTTTTTGTCCTAGAGGAGAAGCTAAAGTGGGGAAAAATAGCAGTAACTTTGTTTTTGTTGGATTTAGGATGAGTTTCCGTTCTGAGAACCATTTTTCAACTGTAGCAAAACAATGTTGGGTGACTACTTAGAGATTAGGGAGAGAAACTTCAGAGCAGATCAGGGTGGAGTCATCTGCATATTGAATGCAGGTGGCTTTGGGGATGACTGAGTGAAGATCATTTATGAATAAGGAGAAAAGAAGGGGACCAAGTATAGAGCCCTGGGGAACTCCAATGGTGTTAGGGAGCAGGTGAGATAGCCTGTTTTGCCACTGGACAGCTTGTTGCCTACCAGAGAGGTAAGCATTAAACCATCTTAGGGCTGGGTTGTCAAGATGAAGGGTTTCAAGGGTGTGGAGGAGTAGCTGGTGATTGACCATGTCGAAGGCTTTCGATAGGTCAAGAAAGAGAGCAGAGGATATTAATTTGTTATTACGGTTGCTATTGACTGAGTCTACAAAGGAAAGGAGGGCAGTGGTTGTACTATGATGGGGTCGAAAACCATGTTGAGTTTTAGACAAAAGATTGTTAAGGGTGAGATAGTGTAGAAGTTGTTTGTGAACACACCGCTCCATACTTTTTGCTATTGGAGACAATATTGCTATAGGTCTATAGTTAGATGTTTCCATGGAGGAGCCTCCTTTGTGAAGTGGGATGATGTATGATATTTTCCAGATGGAGGGGATGGTAGCCTCAGTTATAGTTCTGTTTATCAAGATTGATATGGGATAGGCAATGGCATCTGACGCTATTTGTAGGTATTCCACTGGGAGACGATCAGCCGCTAGGGTGGATGGTTTAAGTTTTTTCAATAGGGTACGAATGTAGGAGGTAGATGCTGGTTGTAAGTTAAAGGAGGGTAGAGCTGAGCCATTAGGATGAGTTAAGGAGGAGGAAGAAGTAGTTAGCTGACTGGCTAGGGACTGGATGGTCTCGGTGAAAAAAGAGTTAAAAGTATTGGCTACTTCTTCCGGATCTTTCCCAATCAATTTCTCAGGGGTAGGGGTAGTTGATTTCCCAGAATGGAGGAGGTTGTTAAATCCAGCCCAGAACTTCTTTGGATTTTTCTGGTGTTTTTCCTGGAGGTGACAGAAATACTGTTTTTTATCTCGAGTAGTGGCTGTTTTTGTGGAGTTTCTAAGCTGCTGAAATTTGATACGATCTTGGGGAGCTTTAGTAGCTCTCCATTTATCCCAGGCCTGGTCTCTAAATTTAATTTTTGTTTTGGTTTCTCTAGTTAGCCAAGGTGCTATCCGTTCCTTGGATCTGATTAGTCGGTTTGGTGCATGAGAGTCGAGTATGTTTACTATGTTTACTACGAGTAAGTCAGTTTATACAACTGCATAACATGCAATTCAGGGACATGTTTAGCTGCACTGCGGATGCTCTCATTATTAGCTAGTTTGTTTGTCTTTGACTTGCCTGTAATTACAGCCAGTGCTAAAGAGCACCTTTTGGCAGTAATTATTGATTACCCCCCTTCAGGAAGTTATAATTAGAGGTTGTACTGGTGTGGCACCATTTTCAAACTGTAATAGCAGTTGCCCTTCACTGGACGCTCTCATGGCCTCAGAGTGTGTGCTTACTGGTATGTGACCTCATGTTCTTTGGCTTTTTCTAACTGCTGAAATATTATCTGCACTGATGTTACACTGATTTTATGTTGTGATTTAACTGTGTTCTTAACTCAGTGATATGCTGCCATCCAGCTGACTATGTTGTTGCCTCTGTGTTTAAATGCAGTTTGTAATATTAATTGCACTGAAGAAACTAACTAAAGTGTTCTTTTTATTTTTTCAAACTGCAGTGTTGTTTATTTGTTGAACCTGAGCTATCCCTTACTTGTTAGTGAACTCTCCATAGATTGCTAGATAGTGTTACGACTCCAGCCTGTGCGATCTCACTAACTGTGTTTCAAATGTACTAGGCAAATGCTTTTACTTACTGTTTTGGTGTGAGTAATTAACTCTGTAGAAATTGATACTCTAGCAGGGGCATTTACTTGTATTGTTAACTGCAATAATGTGCCTACTTCTACTCTAAGGTTTCCATCTGCTCTAACCTCGCATCTGCCTGATTTACATTTGCCTCCACTTAGAATATTTTCCTCTTCTTTCTCACTTATTTTTCCTCCACGAACCAATGGATGGCACTAGATCAACTGCATCCGCACTACTGTTGGTAGTACTAGATCCTCATCTCCGCCTGCTCTACCTTTTGTCTCTAACTGAATTATCTTTTTCTCCTTTTCATATCTCCTGTAAGACCCTATGGATTGCAACAGTTTTGCTGCATCTGCACTACTATCGTTTGGTTTCCTTTCATCTTCCCGTATTTCTTGGTCTTGTAATTTTTCACTCCAACTAATCTTTTTTCTCCTTCCACCCACTTACACTGTATCTTTTTCCTATTTCCTCTATACTCTGCTATTTCTGTAAATGTAAGCCCTCACCTAGTCCCATACTTTCCCACATATTTACATTGTGGTTCCTGTCTTCCTGCTTATTTTCTGGATTTCTGCAGCCCCCAAACAACCTCTTCTCTCTGGGCACTTATCCTCCAACCCTTTTTCATTTACTACATTTACAATTGCCTTACCTCCATCCGGAGCCACTGGCTTAACTTATTGTGTTGTGTTCTTTTTCTTTTATAGCTGCACCACTCCCGGAGCGTGTGCCAGTCCAAATCCCCCACCTATTGGCCAGAACCTACTGTTTTCCCAGACTGCACCTTACTCAAACTTTGGTACTTAATAATAAGCTTCTCAAACTGAGCAATGATTGGGACAGAAACCCACATTGAACAACATATGTTGCAGCCTGTGATATAGCATTTTTTATGTGCCTAGTCCCAATATAGTCAACTGGTAATCACACAATCAAACCTAACAAGGGATAGCTTACCGTTTTTTGCTTAAAGTATTGTACCCTGGTCTTGGATAAGGCTTGCACACTCGCTAAGGAGTCCTGAGAGAGCTCCTCTCCCCACCTAGACCTATCTCCCGGATTTCCCTTCTTAGCCTTAGTTTCTCTACTTCTCTGACGTCTAGGTGGTGCTGTAACCCAAGAAATACACACACACACACCTTTGTTAACCCACCGCAGCTGCTTCTCCCTAGTTTTTCCTTCAATTGCCCAAGTTACAGTTTATTTTCTTCTATGTAAAAACTCACTGCTTACAAGGGTCTGCATTGGCAATTGGACTCAGGGCCTTTTTGCCCAGACTCTCTGGTTGTTTCCTCTCCCTATTATTACCTCCAATACCCTCTAAGCTTGAACCCAGCAGACCTTCCTGCTTTAAGCATTTTTACTGATTATTTTTTCTTGTACTTTCACCTACCTCGTATAGCCAGGCTGACCCACTTTGTTCGCCCTGGCTACACTCGGGCTCACTCTGCTCCCCTACTCTACCCCCATTTCCATCCACCCCCACTCTCCTTAGACTTATACTCTCTACACTCCTCCCACACCACACTCTAGCCAATCCCCTTACCCACCCAATTTCCTCACCCCTCCAATCAACCACTTACCCTCCTACTTTATACCACACTACATCCAGCACTCTACCTCTACCAAACATATTTATTCCCTGTATAATTCTTCCCACTACTTCTCTTCTTCTCTATCCAATAAAACATAATCACATGTACTGTTAGTCAATAACTGTCACCTCACAATTCCTTAAGATGTCCCCCTCATTTCCTCACTATCCTCCTTCGCTTCCTACTAACCCTGGCTACTTCATACCGTACATCACTTTATTTCTTAACACCTGCTCCTACTGTCTCTTACACTCATTACCCACACAACAACCCTCACACACTTCAAATCTCCCCCTACCTATTTCCACTCTTGCCCTCCAACCTGTTTATGATCAAAATCTATCCTAATGTACCGCTCTCCACTTGTATAAAACCTAGAACTCCCTGTACTGTAGACCTTCTCTCCTTTCTGTTTTCTTTCTTTGATACACTTTTCCTGGATGGAGACATCCATCCCAACTCAGGACCAGCCACCTCTACCTCTTACACACATTCTCATTCCACCTCTCCCCCCTTTAGTCCTTACCCCAATTCCATACTCCCCCATCTAAATCCATAACTATCTTTTCCCTGAATATCCAAAGCATTGTTAACAAAACTACAGAACTGCACTCTTAGATCCAACCTAACTCCCCTTATATCCTAACCCTATATGAAACCTGGTTAAAGCCTCACATCTCTAACTCAGAAATCTTGCCCCCAGGCTACAACATCTATTGTGTAGATAGAGCTAATAAGAGAGGTGGAGGTGTTACCATCCTCTACTCCAACCAACTCACTATCTCTCTACTCTTTACTCCTTTACCCAGCTTTGCTCCTGCAGAAATCCTCATTGTAGACTACCATCTTAACCCCCATAAAAAATGTGTCATTGTCTCCATCTATATTCCCCCAGGTAACAACATTCCTATTCTTGAAGACTTTCTTTCCTGGCTCTCCCAAAATATTCCCTATGAAACCATTATACTTGGAGATGTTAACATCGATTGGGCTTTACTTAACTCCTTTTCCCCTACTCATTGTCTCAATCTGTACGGCTTCCACCAACTCATATCTTCTCCTACTAGAACCAACAAAACCTCTACCTCTGAATCTATTGTAGACTGGATCCTTACTTCTGACCCTTGTGTCTATCATAACCCTAGCATACTTCCCAACTCTCTGAGTGACCATTCCCCTACCTATGTCCATAGATACTCTCAACAGTCACCCAAAGAACACCTCTACAGAGAATGTTGCAATCTGACTCACTTTGACCCAGACAAGCTCAACTCTACACTGTCCAATATCAACTGGTCCTTCCTTAATCACCTCCCTCTTAATGATG
Source organism: Protopterus annectens (assembly GCF_019279795.1). NCBI lineage: Eukaryota > Metazoa > Chordata > Ceratodontiformes > Protopteridae > Protopterus > Protopterus annectens. The sequence goes on from NC_056746.1 coordinate 908,660,702, forward strand.
CTGTAACCACATTAGACAAGTTATTTCTTGACGTACTAAACTCCATGGTCCCATCCAGAAAAATCAGGGTAAAGTCAAACTCTGCCCCCTGGGTCACTAAACAAACATGTTCTGCTATGCATCAGAGGGACACTGCCTGGAAAACGTGGATCAAAATAAAACCTCTTCCCTACTCCAGCATTACAAAGAACTTAAAAATATGTGTAAAAAAGTAATCATCAAAGATAAAAAATCATTTTTCATTTCCATCCATTGCAGCCCACATACCAACCCTAGGAAATTCTGGTCCACCGTTAATAAAATCCTCTACTCTAGTACCCCTCCCACCCCCAGCCCCTTCCCCCTTAACACTGCCACTGAAACTGCTACTCTATTAAACAATCACTTCATAGAAACAATCCAAAGACTAACTCAACATAGTCCCAGTGCCTCTTCTCTGACTATACCTTCCAGTCCTTCCACTAATACTCTCTCCTTACAACCTGTTCCCACTGCCTTTATCAAATCCCAACTGAATAAACTCAAACCCTGCTCTCCCTCTGTTTTCAATTTACCTCCCCACTTCCTAAAAATTGCTGCTAATTCTATTTCCTACTCAGTTTCTATCCTTACTAATTAGTCTGTTACTGAGACTGAATTCCGTGACTTATGAAAATCCTTTTACACAATCCCTCTCCACAAAGCAGGTAACTCCACTGACCCCTCAAACTATCGTCCCATTACTATACTATCCCTTTTTTCCAAAATACTAGAAAAAGTGTTCATTCCCAGCTACTTAAACACTTGTTTGATAATAATCTCTTAACTTCCACCCAGCATGGCTTCAGACCCCACCACAGCACATCTACCATTCTTCGCTCATTCACCCAAACAGTAGCAGAAGCCTGTGATAACAACCTACTTCTTTCCTGTCTATTCATTTATCTCTCAAAGGCTTTTGATATAGTCTCCCACTCTAAACTGTTAACCAAACTTTCTGACCTTCACCTTTCTACTCCCACTATAACTTGGTTCTCTACTTATCTAATAGACTGCAATCTATACACTGGCAAACTGTCTCCTCCCCATTTCTGCCTGTCTACACTGGTGTTCCCCAAGGCTCTATTTTGGGACCCCTCTTGTTCAGTATCTTCACTAACAACTTACACTCTGCTACTAATCTCTCAACACTCTTACAATATGCTGATGATTCCACCCGTATCACCACTGCCTGCAGTATCCCTGAACACCTTTCTCTTACCCAAGACACATTCTCTTCCATTGAAACCTGGCACACTGATAATCAACTAATCTTAAATCCCAAAAAAACGAAACTTCTACTTTTTCTTCCTAAAACACTAGGACAACACAAATCCTCTTTCGCCATTACCTCTATTAACAATACCATCAGACCTGAACCACATACTAAATTATTTGGCATCACCATAGATGATGAACTAAAATTCGATATTCAAATCAATCAATCCATAAAAAAAAAAAAAAAAAAAACAGCAAAAACTTGGCTACCTGTACCGTAATTGTAAATTTCTTTCTCCTTCCTCCAAACCCTCCCTTGGCATTTCTCCCCTCTTACCCTGTCTTCTGCATGCAGCTCCTGTCCTTAGTAACCTTCAGTCATCTCTTCTCAGCAAATTAGAGCAAACCTACAAGAAAATAGCTAAATTTGCCTCCACTCTCCCATATAAATCCCACCATTGCCTTGCCCTTAAGTCTATGAAATGGCTTGAATTCCCTAAACAACTGCTCCTTCCACAACTGCATATAACACATTCAATTCTTTACAACCTCACTTTCTGCCCCTCTCGCGTTAATATTGTATCGCAATACAACCCCCAGCGTCAGCTTCGTACATCTGACAAACATTTGGACATCTACAAACCTACAAAAAATATTGGGAAGTCACTATACAAATACTCGGTAGCTCACTGCTGGAACTCCCTTCCTCATAATATAAGAAGTATCCCCCACAAAGCCCAATTCAAAATTAAACTTAAACACTATCTACAAAACCCCTGGTGCTGTCCTTGTCAGGCTCCAACCTGATTATAGTTACCATCTTCCTAAGTCTACTTTCTTCTCTCATTATTGTTGTCTTCCTCTATCTTTTCTCCCCTCCATAGTGCCACTACTACTACATACTGTATCTACACCTATTTCATGTAAATCATTCTCCTGCACCCACATTATTCTTGGTATTACTGTTTAGATATAGTTAGAAACCTGCACAAAACTGTTAATTTAGTTAATTCCACTTTGTTGTATAAATTCTTGTTATATGCCATCTGTAATGTAAACTCCTGTTTTAAATGATTATAATTGTAATTGGAGCTTTTCTCCTTGGGTCTCCACTAAAAATGGGCCTTTGGCTCAGCTGGACCAACTCAGTTAACAAATGACAATAAATAAATAAATAAATAAATAAATAAATAAATAATGGTGGTGCAGGCATCGCACTGGTGGAAGCACCCACCCCAATTCACTCTACCACACATATGCAGGCATTGATACACAGAAACACACACACACACACACACACACACACACGCGCGCGTGCGCGCGCAGTCATCTGACACCATTCATAAACCTATAGATACACACACATACTGCAACATAAATATACACACTCACACCCCCAACCAATAAACTTACATACAACATGGCATCTCCTACTGACTACAATGTGACATTTCAGCTGAATACTGTAATTAAATCAAAAGGTGCTTCAACAAAGTATTAGTTTAAGGGCATGCACACTTATGCAACCAGTGTATTATACGTTTTTTATTTTTTATATTTTTTCCCCTAACAGATTTGTTTGTTTTTCAATTGAATTGTACAGGTTATAGGTCACATTAAAGGTGGGAAAAGTTTTGAAATGATTTATTGTGGTCTCATTTTTTTATATCACAAAAAACTGTATACTGCATAAGTAGTCCACAATACAAAACGGTGTGCGTACCAACTAGGAAGTTCATGGAATAAAGATCATTTGCAGGTCTAAGCCTTTGGCTGTGCTTGAGTTTTGGTTTCAGCTATATTGCTTGCAGTTGGATTGAATTGATTCAGCATTTACTTATAGATAAGGAATAAAAGAAGTGAGAATGTGATTTCTCATTTATTGTTATGCCTTATGAAAGGTTTTTGGAGAATTTGAAGTGCTGGAATCGGTGTGACTGAACGTATATATACATATATATATATATATATCTATAGCTTACTGTCAAAACTTTGCACAGACATTGTGCAAGTGCTCAGATTTCTGAACCAGAATATCGGAAATCAAATCAAAGAAAAAAAAGATCAAAGGAAGTATTTCGGAAAAGTTGGTGGCTCAAAAATGCTGACTTTACCGAAAATGCCACACTTCCGGTCAACAGTAAAGAACGTTTTTGCAGGGGGGCAAGCCCCCCTGTACCCCCCTCACTCCCTGCTACCTCTATATACAAACTCAAAGATCACACTGTAGTGAGGGAAAGGGTACATTTCCCAATCCACACTATAGTGGAATCTGCATTCAAAATGTTGAAATTCAGAACAACGAATGCATACTAGCATTCACTGTTGTGAATTTCAACATTTTTTTTCGTTCTTTATAAATGTCAAATTGTGCATTCAGACTTATGAAATTCGAATGAAGTCCGATCATCCTTTTCACAGTATACCTCTATATACATATGTGTGTGTGTGTGTGTGTGTGTGTGTGTGTGTGTGTGTGTGTGTGTGTGTGTGTGTGTGTGTGTGTGTGTGTATCATCTGACTGGTTCATTGGTGATTTCTCCACTCCTGAGTATGCCATTTGTCAGGTGAGATGTAAAACCAAGGCCCCATCTACCTGAGTTGGTAGTAGTTCAAGTGGATATAAAAGATCCCACAGCACCTATCAAAAATAATAGAGGAAGTTCTCCAATGCCCTGGGGAAATTTCTCCTAGTAGTATAAATACCACCTCAAGTTTCTCTTGAAAAGAGGCCACAAGGCTAGTAGAACTAACCTGCCTAACAAAGGAATAATAAAAAAAAAATATATATATATATATATATATACTGGCTAAGATGCTTGTGTAAATTTTGTTGAACTAAATACTGTCTTGAGTTTTGTTAGACTTCACTCTTTTTTGACACTGACACCTGTATTACTATTTTTAGTCATGTTGAAACGTCACTGAAGGAAACATTCGATTTATCTGATCCTGCTGACATTTTACTAGCTTTTTTCCAAGTCAGCTATAATCATTTGGATTATCCGATCCGCTGACACTTGATGGGCTTGTTGTTCTTTGTGCCTTCTTCTAGCATTCATATTACCAGTGGAACAACTTTTTTTTTTTTTTTTTTTGTTATAAGTACAGTACAGCTAGGCAGAAACAAGTAATAGTAGCTATGTCAATGACAAGAAGCCTTTCAGAAGGAAGACACACAAAAGTAGCACAGGTACAGAATAGTAGTGCAAAGACTGTCTTACTTGTGTTAGATCTAGTACTGTATTGCAGCTGAAGATTACAGACCAGAAAAGGGGTAAAAGCACCACTTATATAAGCACTGACATTATGTTCTTCGTTAGTGAAATCCATGGCACTCTGCTCCTGGCATTCCATTCATACACAATGTCAGTCACGATGGGTCTATATCACGGCATAGAAAAGTCCTTTCATCGAATGGATTTTAAACCGAAAATGCTGTTAATAGAACTCGATTTTGTGGGGGGCTGTTCCCACTACACCCCCCCCCGCTAAATGTATATATCAACTCCGAGATCGCGCTACAGTGATGAAAGGGCAAATTTTCCAATCTTCACTGTACCGTGATCTCACAAAAGCGACTTCTATTAATGGCATTTCCAATTTAAAAGCCTTTTGATGAAAGGACTTTGCAATCCAGTGTCATAGACCCAGTCATGACATAGCATTCATATACGCAGGCAGCTAAGGCATACAGCCATGCAGGATTTTCCATTCCTAGCATTATATTCATACACACATTAACAATCAGTGAGTAATAGTCATATACGATGGCAGTCATGATACAGGCATGCATAGCCTTCCATTCCTGTCATTCCTGTCATACATATTGGTAGTCATAGCTTAGAATTCATATATCATGAGTCATAGTATGCTGTCCTCAGAAAATCCCAGTCTGCATACAACACAGCAATAAATAAATAAATAAATAAACGTGAAAACATGATATTCTGAGGTTATGTTTAATATGCTATTAAATAAATGTTCAGAATTTATACACAGAAACTGTGTTTAATACATAAATGAGATACATGCTACTCCCAGACCATGCTTCATATATTAATATATTTACATATATGGCTCATTTCTGATAATCTCATCATGAGTTTAAAATCTCAAACTGTGTTTAATATATTGAAAAATGTACAAACTGTGTTTAACAAATGAATAACTATATCTTAATGTTATAATCCTTACACTATTTAATGTAGAAATAAATAGATGCATACATGATACATATTATATTTAATGTAGTAATGAATACATGTGAGATACTTACAGACTGTATTTAATAAATTAATATACTCATATGCTTCCCAAAGACTGCATTTCATAGGTTCATAGGTAGGTACTAGGCTATCTGCCCAAAGACATTTATAAGCCTAGCTGAAATGTGTTGGCTTTCGCCACCCCCTTAGATTAGTTCCCTGTGCCTCTGTCCAGCAGAGCTACTGAATTGATCCCTGGGGTAAACTTCCTGTTTCTCATCCAGCCATCAAGGTTTCTCTTGAAGAGTGTTAGTGAGGAGCTCTGCCTAATGAAGATTGGAATCTTGTTCCAGAGCATGGGAAGTCTCTGGGACAGGAATCTATCCCTCCAGCATGTCCTATTTATTGTTGTGGTGAAATTAAGATCTCTAGAATGTGTGGCTGGAGGGGATATGGTTTTCTTTAGGTGGAGCATGTCCATCAATTCTGGGTTGGATATGGCCTTGTATGTCAGGCAGAGATCACCTCTGAGTAGGCGGTATGCAACCGAGTACAGCTGGAGCTTCTTCAGTCGAGCTGCATAGGGCATCTGTTTGAGGCCAGTGATCCTCTTGGTGAAGTACTTCTGGGGTCTTTCCAGCTGTTGCAGGTGTCCTGTAAGGTACATCCCAAATAGGGCATTGTACTCTATGATGGATCTGATGAGTGAAGCGTAGAGGGGCACAATGACCTCTTTTGATCTGGATGCAAACCCTTTTGTGATTAGGTGGGCCACATAGAAGGATTTTCTAACCACTTTGGCAATGTGATTATCAAAGGAGAGATTACTGTCTACTTGGGTCCCCAGATCCCTTATTTTGTCTTCTGTATTTAGGGAGCTACCACCTATGTGGTCATTTGTGGGTACTTTGTTTTATCCAAAGGGGATGACTATGCATTTTTTGGCATTTAGCTTGAGGCCATGGTTTTGACACCAGGTATCTGTCTCAGTGAGACCCTTTTGGAGGATGTCTGTGTCAGCTAGAGAGTCAATTATAGCCCCTCGTTTGCAGTCGTCTGCGAACTTAGTCAGCCATAGTCCTCCTGTGCTTACCTGTACCTCTGAGAAGTACATGCCGAACAGGAGGGGTCCTAGGACTGAGCCCTGGGGAATGCCACTTGTAACCAGTTTAGAGTCAGACCTAGCTCCCGCAACTCTTGCATGTGGATTCTGTCCATGAGCCAGTTGGCAACCCATCTCATGATGTAGGGGTTTATGTTCAGGCTGGTGAGCTTGTCTATAATACCAGAATGGGGAATGGTGTTGAAGGACTTTGCGAGGTCTAGGTAGACTGTGTGGACCACCTTTCCCTCATGTATAGCCTTGGTAACTGTCTCAAAAAAGTCCACCAGGTTTAGGAGGCATGATCTGTCCTTAAAGCCGAACTGGGTAGGGTCCAGTGTTTGGAGATTCCTAATGTCTCTGTTAATGAGATCCATGATGATGCGCTCCATATCCTTGCAGACCAAGCTAGTCAGGCTTATAGGGCAATAGTTCCTGGAGTCTGTTGTGGCTCCACTTTTGTGGAGTGGAATAACGGTTGCTGTGCACCACTCTATGGGAACATAGCCTGTGGAGAGGCTGAGTTTGAACAGTGCGTTTAGGTGAGGGGTTAGTTAATCTTTGAACTCATGTAGGACACAGCCTGGGACACCATCTGGTCCCATTGATACTGTGCCTTTGTCTTTGGAGAGGGCTGTTTAAACCTGAGTGTCTGTGATTTCAGGGGCACTACATTCTTCTGGTATGGTTATGGGGCCTTTTGGGAGTGAGAAGAGGATGAAGTTTGCACTGAACCTGTCTGACAGGATGTTGGCAATATCGGTCGGTTCAGTGTATTTTGTGCCATTCTGCACTAACTCCTAGCAGATCTGGGAATAGCCACTTAGATTCTTGACATAGGTAAAGAATGCCTTGTGGTTATCTTTGGAGTCCTTGGCAATTTTTCTTTCGAACCTAGCCTTGGATAAATTTTATGAGGGATGGTAGTTTTTTGCTGATACTGATCAGGGATGTCTTACCCTCTTGCAATTTTACTCTTTTCTGTACTAGTTTCCTCCTTCTATTGTATAGCTTGTTTATGGCAGGGGTCCACCAGACTGGTTTCCTTTTCTTGGAGGAGTGAGTCTTGGTTTTGCTTGGGATAGCATGATGCATTCTTGTAGGTGCCCGTAGAGTGCATTAGTAAAGGATGTTGCAGCTTGGGCAGTGTTTAGCATGGGGAATTTGAAACTTTCCACCTTGGACTTAAGTAACATGAAGTTTGTTTTTGAAAAGTTTTTCACAGTGTTTTCTTTGACCGGTGGTGGGGGTGGAATGTGGATATCCAGAGTGATTAGTTTATGGTCAGATCTAACCAGCGAGGGGTTGACCTCTGGTGTGGAACACCGGTCACCCATGTTGGTGATGACCAGGTCCAATATGTTGTCACCTCTGGTGGGGGTGTTGACCAGTTGATCCAGGGCATTTGAGTTTATAAATTCTAGGTAATGTTGGGCAAGGGAGTTAGTACTTGAGTAGTTCTCCCAGTTAATATTTGGGTAATTGAAATCACCCAATATCAGGGTGTTTGGTAGGACCTTTATTTTTCCCAGTGTTTCCAGAAATGTGGAATGGGGGTCCTGGGACATGGTGGGTGATCTGTAGCAAGCTACAATTTGAAATGCAGTTCTGCTCATTGTTAGTTGCACGTGGATGATCACTGAAGCATCATGCTGTGCCATTAACCTGGATATGTGGGTATCCTTGATGAATATGGATACGCCCACACCTTTTGTATTTTGGTCCAGGTTTTGTGGCCAAAATGTATGGTATGAGTTGTAGCCTGGTAGTGCTGGGGTGCTCTCTGAAGCCTTAAACCAGGTTTCTGTTACTGCACTTATATTGATTTTCTCCATACTGAGGAGTGCCTTGAGTGCATGCATTTTGAGGTTTAGACTTTAGGCATTGAGTAGCATTACCCTCAGTTTTTTGTTACTTGTGCTATTTATGGTGGTGGGTTTGCCTTTTGAGCCTTGCCTAAAAAAGGCACTATGGGGGTTGCAGAAGCCTTGGCCAGTATTTGAAAGTCTAAGGGTGACAGGTGCAAGCCATCTCTAGCAAAGCAGCGTGGCTTGTCGAGCATGTTATCCCAGGCTGACAAACACTGGATCCCCTTTGAATGACACCAGAAGTTTAGCCAATTGTTGAAATTGATAATTTTTTTTTTATACCATCGTATAATTCTTGGTGAGGGCA